>NC_079876.1:32635827-32905327 GCF_029227915.1 Hydractinia symbiolongicarpus
CGGTTTTTTGCATGCGTTTAACTGTTAAATGTATGCGTCACATGCGTCACAACATTTTTTTTAAAGATATATATACTATTCTTTTAAAACTTTGGATGTGACGCATGTGACGCAATAAATTCTTTTAGAGCATAGTACTATATAGCTTGTGACGCATATGTGACGCACTTGTGACGCATGGAATATAATAACTTTTAAATACGAACATAGTTTTTATATATTATACATTTTACGCATCCATGCCTTGGATAACCAGGGTGCAAAAACAGTGCGGACAAGGTTCTAAGTCTTTCATCGATTCCTTTGGGATTTCTTCAATGAATTTGAGTTCTCGCCACCTTGAACTCATCATATCTGTTTCGCGTTGGTCTCTCTGGTTATATTTTCCAACATGTTCAATTGAACCTTTGGTTGTAGCCAAAATTGGCATGGAATTGTCCCTGCCTATAACCATGTCAGTGGCAACTGGTTTTTAGGCCTTGGCAGGTGAACAGTCTGACCTTCCAACAGGAGGAGAAATTCGTTCCATGCGATTAATTCCGCTGACCACCTAAAATCATTAAGGTAGGCGAGTTCACATTCATCGAGGCCAACCCATGCGTACTTGCTGCTTGCAGGATTAACAAAACAATTGAAAATTAGTTCTACAGGGTTCAACAAGAATGATTTTCCACAATTTGTTGGTCCTGTTAACAGGATATTGTTATTTTTCTTGCGACCACGCTTCAGACATTCTCGCAGAGCATCAGCAAAAACGTATATATTGATGCTATTGTTTCTCAACACTTGCCTTGCACACACCAACCAAGTGCCGTTGCATCCGTCTACGCAGGCTGTGTTTGATTTTTCTACCACAACGTCAAGTCTACATTTTTGCTGTCGCTCGATCGCTTTAGGGGCACTGTGCATTTTCCAAGTTACAGAAATGAGTTCTGAGAGTGCCTTTGAAGACTTATTTAAGATAAAATTGAATAAGTCTGGCTGATTCTCAGCTTGTCTCCGGTTTGCCACTGACATGAGCTGAGTGTCATTTTTTATGTCGTTTTCAACAAAAAACTTGGCAACATCACTATTAGATAAGCGTCGTTTAGCTGAAGCTTCCGGTTTTTGTACTGGACCCTCCAAACACCGGCGTTTCTTTGAATTTTGGGAAAAACGAGTGAAACCCCGCTTTGATACTGGTGATTTGGCATTCTTTAAGTTTGGGTGATTTTTGCTGTGCAAAACTGACTCAAACGGTTTATCTTTGCAAACATAACGGTATGCAGCCAAGTACCCATAGTTTTTGGATGAGAAGTTCACAGAAATCTTACGTGTCTTGTAAATGTGCTGATGAATGGGGCGCCAACGACGGGTTCCACTCAGTTTCAATGCCATGTGGTAGTGTTGATGCTCACCATATGCATGAACCTCTGTACAAGTAGCCCAGTGTTCGACATTAGCCTTAGGCGTCCCTATGGAAAATGCCTCTAATACGATGTCAGTGAACGTCTTTTGATTTGGAACAACACTTAGATCTGCTTTGGAGTACGTTAACATATACGTTCTGCAACTGTCTTTGTTGTCAAGCTCCTCATCGCTATTTATATTGTTTGCCATTCTATATTAGGTTTTATACTTTATTTTATACGTTATTTTAGGTTAGGATGAGAGCTTATTTCTTGTGTTGAATATCATTTGATTTCACTTTCGTTTTCTTCGAATTTTGGCGCCTAATTTTTATACTTTATTTTATACGTTATTTTAGGCTAAGATGAGAGCTTATTTCTTGTGTTGAATATCATTTGATTTCACTTTCGTTTTCTTCGAATTTTGGCGCCTAATTTTGCTTATCATTTCACTAGATTCGTTACAGAATAGTAGTCTCATAGAAACTAGGGTCAAGTCCACGTGTAAATTCGAGTTACAGAGGCCTTTTTGACTTTCTCTAGGAAGAAAAAAGCCACAACTCTTGTCAAATTTTTTTCTTGAAATTCAGACAATCCCGCTCAAAAATAATGGCAGTAAACCTTTTTTTCATGTGTAGCAAGAGCTTGATAAGTACAAAGCCCCCTTTCCCCCAGTATCAATGTTCAAAAGTTGTGCTAACGCGTTTCCAAACATTGATAATAGAGGAGAGGGGGTAAGAAAGGATTAAACTGTACTTTTTGTAGCTTACTGCCAATATATTTTGACCGGGATTGTAGCTGTGATAATATTTCTTTTCTAATGACAGCTGGTTCTACTATAGTTAGAGTTTGCAACGTTTTTTAAAAAAAGCAAAATCCCCTTCTTTGCAAGCATTTCCTAAAAGGATTGACCGAAAATATAAAAGCGACAGAACACAACACAGCACAATAAATATTAAAGCAATTCAAAATGAATTGAATAGGTACAAATGAGATAAATAAAACTTATCATAACGTGAATATCCTTAAACGAATAAATTCAAAATTATTCCATATTCATAAAAAAAGATAGTCTAGCTCCGTGGGCCGTTTCCTTTGTTTAGAAATTCGTAGTTGAAATATTGGCGACGGCCCGACGACACTACACAGCTTTTGAAAATGGCGGCGAACAGGAAGAATTTTCTCAGTGGGGAAGACCTTGATGATTTGTTTTATTTAATTGAGGGTGGATTTTTGGACGATGATGGTGATTTTACCGTGGATATAGATGCAGTTATATCTGAGGAATCATCTACCGTGGAAAATAGCGATAAATTTGTTTGTAATGAATGTGGAAAGTGACAAAAACAGGCAGAGGTTTGACAAGACATAAAAACGCCAAACACCAAGGGAAAAATAGTGAATCAGCTACTGAAAAAGCGTCTAGCTCTCTTTCTAAAGAGGAGCAGCTATTGAAGAAGTTCCACCCTTTGAAATTACGTGTCATTCTGGTTGAATGTGTCACCATAGTGAAGAAAGATATGTGTTTACCTGAGCAAACAAGGAGTGCATTTTCAAACATCAATTTTTCGGTTGATGAGGCTGTGGAACTCTGGGAAAAAATCAAATTTGTCATTGAGAAATACAGTGGAAGTGCTGAGAAATTTTATTCAGAGTTTTATGGATTATTGGATCAAAATCTTCCGCCTAAAAAATTTGCTGATGTCACCATAACTAACACTTTGTTGATAGAAGTTGCTAACCATGTTCTGATTCATCTCTCTGGAACGATGATTTTGAGATAACAAGACAGCAATCTGCGATGATGGAACTAAGGGTCTAACGACCCTTGAAGTTAAAATTGTAGAGGTTACACCCTCTAAAGATCAAAACGCAATGCAAGATCTCCCTTTTTGCAAGGATAATCTGTAGATTCAAGGTAATTGAACCAAACAACCCTCTCTACACAATACAATACGTACAACTAACGGGTCGGTACACCAAAACTGACAACATGAAAACAGAAGACAGACATAACGACCCTCGTCGCTTGATTTTTCGCCTGAAATGACAACCGAACGTCCACACAAAGAGTTAAAAAGTTTACAGTATCTTTCTGGTTATATTGTTCATAAATTGCACACAAAATTCTGCTTCGGTAAACAGCAATCGAATGTAAACAAACAGTATGCTCTTGTATTGAAATATTGTAAGAGTGATGTAGATGACACACAAACTTTGGTTAACATCCGTGATAGAGGTGGTTTGTGGAGAGTCAATCAAAGGACACAAAATATTTTTGTCAAATGTGAAAAGTTATTTCGTGAAAAACATCTGCTTTTAATACCAAATTATGTGCTAAAGAACTAGTTCCCTCCATGTTAACCGATATTACTATACTGTCAAATTTCAAAATGATATGTGAGGGAATTGATCCAAAAGTGAAAAAAGAGATTTGCATCAACCTACTTAAACATTTACTAACTCTGTTTGTTAGAGTTCGCACTTTTTCATATGCTGAAGACGTACGTGAAAAACACAAGGCTGCCAAGAAGAAAGGAAAGAAACGTTCATTAAGAACAGAACTGAAGCAAACTAGCATTGCAACTGACATGGGTCATTGAACTTTTCCAGTGCCGGACATGGACTATAATAACGGTCAAAAAGGCTATTTTTATAGCCAAACATTTTAAAAACACATTATTTTGGATATATGCCTACTACTTGCATACATTCATTGTTCGGTAAGTTGAATAATTTTCAGGCTGAACGAGAAAAATAAATTTTGCAAACTTATATTACATTCATGGAAAAAATGTTTGCCGGACGAAAATTTTGTGGTTTTAAAAATCTGCAAAATTTTTGCATTTTTGAGAGAAATTTATCAAAATATGTCAACAACAACAACAAAAATACCTAATACATACCTATATATCTAGGCGATAAGACATTATACCATACATATTCTCCCGGTTCCACAGTATAAAGGAAACCGGGTCTGTGAATAATTTCCAACAAGGTGTGCAATCATTCTCTAGTCCTTTTATATTGTTATATTGTTTTATATTATTAATTTATAATGCAGTATTTTATCATTTTAATGTTTTCAAAACATTTGTGGCTATAAAAATAGCCGGTTTGACAGTTTTTGTCCATGCCCGGACAGATTGTCAAGATGGTTCACTGTGTCTTTTTTCATTTCGGCAATGGTATATCATGAATCAAGTTGAATCTGTCTTGCCCACGTACATTTCCAGAAATCGGTCTCACTGAATACTGTTTTTATTGTGTTGTCATTGTAACCGACATCTCTGACTGTTGGATTATCACGTCTTCGACCAATAGCACGTTGTCGACGAAAGTAATTTTCAAGATCATCTTCGCAAAATCTTTCTGAATGCACGTAGCTGTAAAAAAATAAAAAAAAAATAGAATTAATCATTATATGCTGTTGAACTCAGGCTGCCTATTTTGATAAAAATAAGTTCACAAAAAGTTGCAAAGTATCAAATTTTTGTAAATCTTTTAAGACTTTTTTCCATCAAAACTTTCTCTCAATGTACGCAAAAAATATCCAATCTGTATTCACATACATACCTGATTCATGTTGTAGTAAAAACTTCACTACTTCAATGAATGAATACACTGTTATCCGTAGACCTTCATATGTTTGCCACGAGATGAACATATTACATTTGGCTTGATCCGAAAAATTACCAGGTATGGTCTCGATAGACTCCTTCCATTGCTTAAAGTACGACAAAAAACTTTCCAACCAAGCAAATCTCTCATCATCTACCGATTCATATGGTCGTAAAAATGGTTTTCGTTTCAATGCATGCTCTGTTGTATTTTTAACATTTAAACAATCAAAGAATTTATCCATTTTCAAACAAAATTCTGCAGTGCCAGATGCTTCAGCTGGACCAAATTGGTTCAAAACATTTCCAACAGTTTCACTCAATACTTGGGCTGTAAGTCGGACTCTCATGACAGAATATGGTGTAAGGTTGACATAATCACTTTTCAATTTTGGGACCAACTTCAAACCACTTTCCAAATCTTCATAATACAAATTTGAAATGTGTGACCAAAGAATAAAACATCCATTATTCCACATGAATCTTGTTGCTCTACCTGAACCAGAATTTGAAAGACAGCTTCTAGTTGTTCTGATAAGATGTGGAATGTCTGCAAAAAAGTAAATGAAACGTTCCTCCTTGCTAAAAACATTTTTTGTACGATAAACGACATCTTTTCCGGTGTTTCTAGTTAAATTCTTGTGCATTCTAAAAAATTTACGGTTATATGAAACACCCTCAACAATAGCAGCAATGACTTTCAAATTTATACCTTTAAGGTAACATACAGCTCTCCAAAATATTGGCATTATTTGGGCAGATGTTGCTCCAGTTGTTGCAAATGTACATAAACTATAAGACAATTGGTTGACAATACTTTTAACAAGAAATACCAATACATGAGATGCAAGTTCTTGAACATTTTGTAAGGTAGCAAAGTTAGTATGTATATCCCTAGGTCAACAAAACCTATAAGTTCACCGGTATGTTTATCCCACACTAAATCTTCCTGGATCTTCATTTCATCAAATAAAAGTAAAACATATCCCTCAGGATCAGTAAAATTACCAGTTTTTTGTGCTAACTCTTGAATTATAGCAGAATTGAAACCACGTGTTGGTCTAATGTAATTCTTATAATCTCGAAGTGTAAGTAAACTTGGTAGAACTTAAATCCCAGAGCCAGTTTTCGCATCATATCGCAGGTCATTATAAACAGAAGATGACTTTGCAGCTAAGTTGAGACAATATTTTATTACCATGGGATGATAACGAACACTACTAGCACACGAGGAATTAACATAATTTTGTTGTTTCTCCCAAAACAATTTCATAAAATCAGGAACATCTTTTTTGTACACCAGAAAATAATGTTATGAAGTCATTATTTAATTCATTACTAATTGGCTGACTTTCTTTTTCCAATGCACTTTTCATTCTAGCCAAATCTTGTTCCAACTGCTTACAATGCAATCGCTGTCCTTGAATATACAATTTCAAACGTTGATTTGAGGTGTGTTTGTGATTTGAGCATTTAGTTTGGCAGGTTGGTTTGAAACAACAGATTTTCGGTTTTTGTCATAAATTATATTCATATTGAATGACTCACAGTTACCACATGGATTGCTAAGATTTACCAAAATGTTACAATTGTTGGAACGTTAATACTGATCCTGATGCAACCTTGATTTGAATAAGGATTTCTGATAATTGTTATAATCAAAATGTTTTGGGACAACATGTTTCTGAAAGTTTACTTCTTTGTCAGGATCTGGTGTTTCAATACCATGACATATGTTGTAACTATTCAGCTCAGCAATAAGGTTTGACAGGGTGACATTATGAAATGACCGGTCATTCGATAAATAAAATTGATGCTGTTCAGGTAACATCCAACCATAAACTCTTCTCGGCGACGTTAAGGCGCATTCTGAATGCCGCGGTATTTTTAACTCGCCTGCTACAATTTTACACTATGGCGAGTAATGTTGTTACGCGCTATCTGGTCCGCGTTTTTCAACTAAAATAGTCATGTTGCGCGGCCTCGTGGCATTTTTGAATTTGATATAAAGCTTTGCCCTGACAGTCATCATTGTTGATTGTTGGTTCACATTTGAAGATTTAAAGAGGGGAAAAGAGTTATACAAACAAATAAATGGTAAGTCAGTTCTTTATTAATATTATTGATAAATAAACTTTTGGAATATTACAGTTTTATTGAGTATATAGCTACCTAGCTAGCAAAATGATTTTTATTTGCTGATATTGGCTATTCCTCATTGTGAAGATTTTTGTTCTAAGAGAGCATTCTAAGACTGGTATTTTAATGTCTTGGTTATCCCCTAGAATGAATTATCCAGGAAGATGTGGATTTAAGGTAAAAATTCAATGGATAGTAGCTAGCTAGCTATTATATAAGAAATGTAAAATGGGCCATTTTGTGTAAGCTGTTGACCAGCCTATTCAAAATATTATTTTGAGTCTCTAGCTATATCTATTAATGCTAAAAAAATTATTTCAACCTTTACGCCACTTTTCTCTTTCAAGTGGACAGGTAAACAAATTATAACTATAATAATATATATTTTATTTTTTTGTTTGCAGACAAAAGTTAAATATATTCTTGCGGTCGGAACGTTCTCCTTCGTTGCTCTCCCATGGGGTACAAAGTGGGCTTTTCACAGTCAAACCTTCACAATAGAAATCTTAAGCAAACAGAATTTACAAGCAAAACGGCGTTAAAATGTCACGAAATGGCAAAAATTAAGCAGTATCTAAAACATCTATATTATAATACCCGTATACGTCTGTCTGTCACGCAAAATGGTACCGCAAGTAGCGACACGCGTGCAATGCTGTATAAAAGGACGGGCGAACCCGTGGATTTTTCCAACGGCCACTGACTAGTATTAAAGATTTGACTAAAAAAAAAAAAAGAATTCGTGGAAAAATCCAGTATTGTATTTATAAAGGTTTCGCCACAAAAACATTACGATTACGGTATTTGTACACCATTTCATAATGGCTGCTTAATGTGAATACTGGCCCATGGATTGGTTCAACCAGTATTATGACGCGAATCCGACCGCAAGAATAGAAAGGTGTGACTTTTTACTGCCTGTCAATTATTCATATTTTTCCTGTATGTAACTGCGCTACATTTTGTTCAACACGTCTCTCCACTGTAAATTAAAGATTATATGCTCATATATATAATATAATTTAATATAATATAATTTGCAACAACGCAACAATTTCTACTGGGCAAAAATTGACTCTTTTATGATTTGTTTTATAAATCAAGTTCCTTTTTTAAGGCAGCACAATATTTTAATAATGTTAAAATATTTTTGTATTTTGCCAACTCATTCTCACTTTTTGGGATCATTGACAATGCTGTGCTGTTTGTGCCAATGCAGCTCAACTCCAAGTTCTTTAATTTCTTTTTTATATTTTCCTCTGTCAATTTTAACTTCACCTCAACTTCTGCTATAATTTGCAGGTATTTTTCTTTTCCTAATTGACATGGATTAGCCTTCATTTCCTTTCTGGTTTTATTGTACTGGTATATTAGTGGAATGTCCCCAATAACAGCTTTCATCATGAGAGAAGTTCTTGACAGCTCAGAAGTGGATGATGAGGTAGGACATAGAGGTGGTTGGAATTTAAAACCTGTAATGTTTCCTTGTTTTTTTTTGTGTTTCAGGTGATGAGATATTGGTAGCATTCTCATAAATTGGTGATAATTGATGCAGGGGAGTATTTAAATTGGTTGCAGAAACAGCATGTGGTGTTGAAGCAACTTGTGGCGGAAATAAGGAGGTTGGTGTTAAGTTGTTTTCAGTGCTAGTAGTGGTAGTATTGTGTTTGTTAGCTTTTGGAGTTGTGATTGGACTTTCTACGTAATTTTCAAATCTTTTTAAACTTTTCAGTACCATCTTTTTGTCATCTTTTCCAGTTACTTTCAACGCAGGTACACAATGCTTATTAACTAAGCATTTTTCCCACAATCTAAAGGTATAACAGTTACACATATAAAATATACATACATTCTCAGCCATTATATGCACAATGGTAAGGGTGTGCAGAAATTACCATGATTCTTCGTTCATGGTAATTTCTTATTCATTATTTTCAAAAAGTTTTCATATATGTACCTTACATCTAGTTTTTGTACGCAAATAAAGAAAGTATTGTAAGCGAAATATTTTGACATCAGATTTGTAATAATCAAAATAGGTATGTATACAAAGGAAAATGACAGTTAATAAACTTTGTAAATTTTTCTGAAAGGTTAAACAATGTCAAAGTATTATAAAAATTGTTGATAATATAATTTAGCACCAAATAGTAAAATTAAGACACTTGAAGTTTTAAAATGTTTTATTATTTTAAATTGCTTGCATCAACATTGCTAGGTACTGCAAGAAAGAGCTAAATGTGAATACCGTTGAAGGTATTGTTCTTCCTCTTTTAGTGTTGACGATCGATAATAATGAAGAATCAAGGAACTGTCACCAGGTAGAGAATCAACAATTTTAAATATAATTCCATCACTGGTTTCTTCCAACCATTTATGTGAATCCAATAGAAAGTCAGCTATTCTTTTTAAAAAGCATTCATGATCATTTGGATATTTCTCTATCCAAAAGAATGGTATCACGATCCCTGTTATAAAAATACTACACAATAATATTAAGCAAAGAAACGCATTTTATATTTTTTTATAAATAATAGAACTATTGCTGTTTTCTTCATTAATGTAAATACTTCAGCCATAGCAATCTAAAAATTAGGGCGACGTCAATTTTAATTTCACCATCATTTCATGGCAGTTGATTAGTTGATTGAAAGGACGTTCTGTTCTATGTAACCAGAGCACAAATAACATAATCTTTTTTATATATCAAATTAAAAAATAAAGTATAAAGTCAAAACGCAAAATATCGATAGCACATTGGGTAAAATATAGAACCTACCTGTTGAATGTCTCTGTATTCTTTGGGAAAGTTCCTCAAATGATTTATCTTTGCTCACTGCATTTTGGCCTGCACCTAATTTTATTGCGGCTTGCATTCTGATCAGGGCATTACATATGATGTTTTCTGGATGGTTATTTGATGTAAGTTTAGTTACGGTCTTGATGGGATTAAAACTAGCCTCTTCTTTTTCAGTGTTGGCTGTACGACCAGAAACAAGACGTAGCTGTGTGCCAGAATGTCTGATAATTGAATGGCAATACACACCAAAAAATTTCCTGTGTCAGTGATGTTAATTTACCACGGATATGGAGTTTTATCAACATGGCGTGGTGGTGTGTTGCAATTATCAAATGCAGAATACTTGGCATACTTCTTCTATTTGCTGGCAAGTACAATATTTCCTGGATCTTTGAAAGTGAGATCAGCAGTTTCAATGCAAAGTGGCCTAATAACAAGAAAAGACTAGTTTATACATTGGTGTAAGTTATATTTGTTATGTTTATTTTGGTCCCATATTCAGGTGCAACTAAATCTTCAGATAATAATACTGTAGCCCTAATTTAGAAATATAGTAAATATTTACCTTCTAAATTTTTTAATGCCCAATTTGTTACGATCAGCAGGCTTCTTCTGTAATCAGAGGCATTTTTTGCTTCCTTGTTATTAAACGAAGCCTCAATTATTTCTAATAAAGTCTTCTTCTTTGCACCTACATGATGTGGAAGCTCACAGTAGATATTTTTAATGTAGTTTGACACATCATGCAAAGGTTCATTATTTAATATCTCATATACCTCAAGATTGAGCTCACTCAAAGGTCTATGGGACTTCCCAAACATGAGGGCTGGTAACCTTTGAATTCCATGCATTTCCTCTTAAAGCGAGTTGTTTAACTCCTTTGTAGGGAGATCACAGGAGAACCTTATTTTTCGTTGATGAAGTTCGTTTATCAGCTCATGCTTCTTCAATCCATTATGTAACTTTACTGCTCCACTTTTAAGTTTATCGCATGATTCGACAGAAGATTAAGCATGGCTGACCCGATCTTGCAAGGACAGATGCTGTTGTTTAAAAGTATGTACAAGACTACTAACACAATCAGCGTGTACAGAGCATGAATGGCAAAAAAAATTGCCACCTTTTTGCTGCCCAGCTTCAAATGCCGCTGCGGGACTGTCACCCTTGAAAAATCTCATTACATCAGTTATACCATGTCCAACACTTTTCCTCATTTCTATGATATCTTTGCAGCGTTCATTTGAATATAAAAGCTGCTGGTCAGTTGCAGGACATCTGGCCAAAATGTAAAACTCCGGCTTTTCAATCACAGCTTGCACATTTATTTTTGTTTTAGTATTTTCCATATACTCGTCATCTGTGAGAAATAAAGCAGGGTCGTACATACATGCAACAAGCATGAGGACATGGCTGTGGCTAGCTATAGATGACCCATCATGCCAAAACATCAAATGACGCCTCCTTTCAAAACACTTCAAGGTATGTACATACTCTTCTGAAGGCATTTTTTCACTGAACTCGTTAATTCTTTTTAAGTTAAGAATCAATTCTTCTTGTGTCATGTTTTCATAATCCTTATCAGATCATAGTCGCATAAATGGCAAATGCTTTTCCAACATGTCCTTTCTTATTTCTGTTAAAGGCATTTTCCGTCCACTGACCTCAACAGTTTCATGTATTATCTTGTCCTCTTTTAAAATTGCTTTGGTGAATGACTGTGGCACAATCAGATCTCCAAGTGAGTATTCCCCTGTGGTTATTTTATCTTTTAGTTTTTCATTAACTTTGTTGTTTCCACGGGAAAGGACATGTTCTTAAAGTTAGGGATGTCCAGTCTAAAAAAATTGTGTCATTTTTAAATAAATTGTTGCTGTGCAAACCTGCTAGATTAAAAAAAAGACTACACAAGAACTAGAATTATTGATTTTAGCAGTTTCTAAAAATGTGTGATTCCGATGTATAATAATACTAACTTCCGTTTTTTTCTTCTCACTTTAGTAAATTCAGTGCTAAGTTGGTTTGCTGTTACACAGTTTCGAAACCTGGCCAAATTGCATCCATTGTTAATTAGCAGTTCTTTTAAAACTTGCCCACAGTTTTGTGGTTGAATACCTGAATATAGATACTAAATTGGTAAGTTAACTTGCTACATGATAAAAAGATCTTACAAGCATGACGTTCAAAAACGTGGAGTTACAAACCACAAATTTTCATGTCTGCTATCAAGACCAATTTATTGAAAAGGAAATAGATAACCACGTTTTTGTATAAGAACATGCAAGACCACATCAAGTTTTATAAAATAATTAAAAATCGAAGGGAGACTGACCATTACTATTAACTAATTTATGTCGTCTTGCTAAATCGCTAAAATTAATCTGATGTCCTTCTGGATAATTGTTGATTTCTTCCGAACATTCGCTTTTGTTCCACTCGAAGTTTTCCAGCTGTCCGGTGTGGCTATGAGGTCTTTTAAGGCCCTTGAAAATTAAATAAATTTATTGATATTGGTATTATCATTACCTGAACAATATCATTCCGACAATTGAAACAGCATTCTTTACCTGTGTAATTTTTGCGACATTGTCATTTGTCCGTTTTACAGCATCGATTTTGCTTTCAAAGCTTAAATGCAACCGCAGTTTATCTCTGTTTCGTAACGAGATAGGTACTCCATAAGCACTAAAGAACAAGCAAAAAACAAACTTTTTAATGTTGCTTAATTTATATTTTAGATAAAGCATGCCGACTGTTATGTACTTATTGATTTTGGTCTAAATTAACAACAAACTTCATACCGTTCAACAGATGTTTCCGCCCACTGATGCTCAATATCTTTTTTTTGCTGTGCGGAAAAGACATCGTTTATCGCTCTCCTTTTTCTCCAGCAACATTGTTTCAAACTGGGATGTAAACGAACTCTCGAATCTTGATGCAAATTCGTCATTTCGTCATTCGATTCTACGCGTAAAACAAATAATTCACATATATTTATTTAAATACTTTGTAAATTTGTATAGATTATATATACGAAACGTCTACTTAAAAAATAAAATATAACAGCCAAACCTTCATTTCCTTTTCCCTGAATAAGCCGCTCCTCTCTGCTTTTATTTTAAACGAGTTTTTTTCGCGGGAAATAACGCCAAAAACTGTTTAAAACTTTCTTGACAACCAAGACAGTTCTGAAGGCTGTGTGTCTTTCTCTTCTCCACTGATAAATTCAGCCAAGCTTTAAACGAGAAGCATTCTAGCAACTTATCTCTTAAAGCAGTATGACGTTTCGCTAACCCTCGTACATTTTCAACGATTTTAGGGAAGTTGCGTGTAAAAGTGTTGTAGTCCACTCCGCTCATATATTTGGTTAGGCGGAGGCGGAGTAGGCGGTCACAACTCCATCTTTATGAGACTTGGATCTTGGTTTTGCGTTTAGAAGAGCAGAAAGACTAAGAATTACTTGCAAATAACGGCAGAAAATTTTGACGAAATCTTTGCGCTTGTTGAAAAAATTTGTCTGTGTCGATTTTAGATTTTATTCCTGCAATGTTTTTCTCTTGAATATTTCCTCGCTCTTCTGTATGTTTGTTTCATGTTTACATAACTTCAGTACAATTAAAAACGCGTTATGATTGGTTAACATCTGAATTTCAATAGAAGACAATAGGTTTATATGATCATATATCATATAAAAAATAGGACGTGTTCTATCCTTAAAAATAGAAATTTTTATCATATATATAACGTATGTTACACAATCAAATTTATATGATCATATAGTATATGTCATACGAAATTTGATCGTGTAAAAGCGGCTTAATACTTTTTTTGGTCACAGATTTCTATAACAAAAATTCTTAAAATATTATAACAACTAAGAACATTTTCAGGCCAAAATAGGTGAAAAAATCAAAATAACTAAAGCAGATTCTCATAAAATTACAATAATTAATTCAATAATTGCTGACGTAACCAATAATTTGCCTGTTTCATGTCTGTTGTGTTTCACGTTAACAATTTTTATTTTGTATTGGCAGGGTTAAAATTGGATAAGTTATTAACACTGAACTAGAAAACAAAAAAGTGGTTAAAATTTAACAAATAAATTTCCTTGAAAATGATAAAAAGTGGCATAAAATCTTTAAAAGAATTTCTAGTCACTTCCCCTTGTTACATAACAATCAAAATAGCTAACCCTATGTATATATACCCTGCAATTTGATGTGTATATATATATATATGTTAAATTATGTTCATTTTTTTACCAATGAAAGAACTAGTACTGGGAAATCCTCATTCTTTATGCATAATCGAAGCATAAAAGGTTAAAATTATATTATTACAAAGGACGACAAACCCCAATAACTTGAACACAGACAAAAAATGATAAAACTTTAACAAATGTGAAGCTTTTGTTATAATCATTCCACTGTCACAGTAGAGAATCAACTAAATTACTAGTAAGAAACTTCTATCTCAACAGAAGAAAATAAACCTAAAAATATAGAAATAATATCAAATAAATAATAAAAAACTAACAACTAGAAGGAACCTTCACATTGTCTTCAGTGCACAATTTTTCGCTTGCGAACATAGGAGACTCTGCCCCCTGCTTCGCAACCATTTCTATATTGATTCAGGTACACTGATTTTTTTAGTATCTATAATTTAATGACTCTCGTTTATCATTAATTTCTTTTAAATTATGTTAAAAAACTACTCTAAAATTAAATTCCTAACAACAAAACAAGGTATTAGTATTGCAAATGAGAGATCATAATTAACTTGTATATACCTATAGCTATAGAGGTATTGAGGACATTAGTATAGTGAACCTTTCATAAAGGGGAAAATAGCATACAGCTCTATCTTCAGAACACATATATAGTCATTAATTTTAATAACAGAAATGAGATTTTACACAAAAGCATTTTATTTCATCACAACAAAATGTAGCTAATGTATTTAACCATAATCTGCAATACTCTGGTTATAAAGAGCTTTCGCTTGTGAACCTAGGGGATCCTGTCTAGAGGAAGAGCTATAGCAAAATGTTCTATGATGTTTATTGCTATAACTGTCTATAACTGAACTAACTTTTGGCTAATTTCTTAAAAATAAAATTATACACAGCTGGTGATATAGCTTTGACTGATTTTTCAATTAGCTAGGACAAATCCCACAAAGTTCAATATGGCTACCACAACCTTCTGCTCACCCAGAAAATGCAGACCAGGTAATGGCGACAATAAACTGGTTTTGGAGAACAGAGATAAAAAGAATTGCTTGGGGCTAGCTGAATTTTACTAAATAAGTCAAACAAATTGTTGAAATCTTAGCAAAAACATTACTTTTAACATTTCTTACATGACATATGTCGCAACTAAAATAGAAAACCGTTTATCAGCACGAAAGCAGTCACAACATTAAAAATAACCAAATTTTGGAAGAAAAAACTTTAAAATTTAGGAATTTCTTCTATATGCTGGACATATCTCACGAAAGAAGTTGTAAATACATATCCATAGGCAATACAAAAACATATTTTCATTGTCTGTCCATAAAAATTCAGCCAGCCCCAAGCAAAAATATACCTCATTTTGTACCCTTTAAACTTTCTCGTATTTCACAAAAGGAATCCCACATTACTCTCATGTACCTACATTTTTTGAAGATTGAAGAGTTCTACTGACCAAATATAATTCGAGTTGGGTACAGCGGTTTGTTGAAACAACACAACAAAGCTTCAAAGTCAGCAAAAAATCAATTTAAAAAAAGTGTGTATTTTGCAGACCCCGCCTTAACGTCGCCGAGTTATAGAATATGATAGTGATGTATCAATAAAAATTTCATACTTCGGTAATACATGACAATCAGAGGTACAAGTCACAGTAATGCCATCTTCTTCACATTTGATATTCCAGCAACTAGCCAAAGATAATTTTTTGATTCGATGTGTGAAGTCAAAAAAATCCTTATATACAGACATGGGTGGAGAATTAGGAGGAGATAACTGTCGTAAAACCATAAATTCTTCACGTTTCTGAATTGATGTTGGAGATCTGATGGATGATGTGAAGGTACTGCTAGAGCTCACACTTTTTTCAGGAAAGTTCAACGTTGGTAAAACTCCTTCTTTCAATGCTTTTCGTGTTGGATCTAAACAGGCAGGAGAATATAGCAAGTTGAGTACAGCAGCCCCAGCACTTTGCATGCAAGTCTGTTGGCAGAAGGTTCTTTTGCCTGCAGGGAAACCAAGGAACAGCATAAAAAAGAAAACAAAATAGTTCTACTTACACACATAATAGTCGTCCTCCGTGAAGTGTCTTTCACATATATACAATTTGCGACTTTGTATGCGATCTCTTAGAGATTGGTCTATCTCTCTGTACTTCGTAATAACATTGATGAGATCAGCGCCTCACTTCTTGTTTACTTCGTTGTTAGTCAGTGGAACTTTGAACAAATTAAGTTTATGTTTCCTGGACACAGAACAACCAAGAATTGCACAGTTTTCTCCCGGCATATTGAGAAAAAAACTTCAAAAACCAAGCGGAAAGTTCAAAACATAGGTAACACCTTTCTCGCTAGGCAGACATTTTGAAGTATCGTGCAGGGTTGGAGATCTCGGCTCGAAAAATTAGCATATGAAAGAGTATGAACAATGAGCCATTGTTTGATGCCAGACTATCTTTTTTTCTTATGACTATGATTATTCTAAACGGAACGTGATTAAGTTAAAGTAAACAACTATCTGTGCGCTGGGACTTGTGAACCTGACTGTAGATTTCCACATGTGTTACCGAGCTCCAACACTCAACCTTACACAGATAATGGTTGCGTTGGACTTGATTAATGACAGTACCAATGGTTAAAAGTTGCCCAGTATATTTAGAAGATAGATTAAATCGTGTAGCAAAGAATCCTTACCAAAATTGTGCGCTAGTCGCCTTGGCCAGTCAGAGAAATCCTGTTAATTAAAGGTTGCCTCCGACGTTATAACAAGTTAATCTTAATCGAAAGAAACCATTAAAACATTATAGAAAAAAAGTATTATTTAATGATTTATCTACAAAATAAAAGCATAAACACGATTTACTTATTCCATGTTTTCATAAAACCTTGTGCTTCGACCGCCATTATTGCAGCATTAAAAACACGCTTCAAAATCTTGAAAAAACATCAGCATACCTCCTGACGTCACAAGAGCCAAAACTACAGACCGTCTTGCGGCATGAAAACGACGAAGCGAGATTTCTATATGAAATTAATTATTAAGAAGTTGTTTCGCTATCACAATTCTAAAGGCTGAAATACACTATCATTTTTCAATGATCATTTTCCAGTTATCATTGAAAAATGACAGTGTATACAAAAGAAAATGTCATTTTTTACACTCTCATTTCCAATGATCCTTAAAAATGAAAAGTTGAACATGTTCAAGTTTTAATTTTTCAATGACATTTTTTTTCTATTGTTTTAAATCGAATCCATTGTTTTCGCACACGTGTTTGTTGCACGCGATGTAGTTTAGGCTTAAATATAGATAAAAACAAAGATTTGAACAAGTAATTCACCCGAGAATGAAGACGCAAGAAGCGACCGAAATTTTTTTTGAGATTTGGAGAAGCCAGCCCAGTTTGTGGGATGTTAAATCCCCGTTTTATAAGGACAGAAACGAGAAGGCAAAAAGTTATGAGATATTCAAAGGCAGACTAGGAATGGAAGGTTTGTGTTATTTCGAATGGTTTGGATGAGAAAAGAAAAACATGTATATTTTTATGATCTGTTTTTCTTTTTAGAGAAATTAGTGAGGGTTAAATGAATACACTACGAAGTTATTTTAGCGCAGAATTGAAAAAAGTAAACAACAGCAACAAATGTGGAGCAGGACGAGATGATGTTTACGAAAGTTAATGGCCATACTTTCAGTTCTTGCTATTCCTACGTGACTCCATCGTCCCAAGAAAAACAACTTCTTCGATGGTGGGTATAAATTTCAGACAAATTTTTCTTGCCATGGAACAGCACCGGTGGAGTTAAAGTACGCACAAAATTTATCCCCGATATCTTTCGCATCATTTCTGTAGTTGTTCAAATGAGATTACTCGCCGTAACCTCTTTCAGAACACCGCCCATTCAATCTCCGATCCCAAGGAACTCTTCAACACATGCCACACAAAATTACCCACCCTTTGTGTCTCCGCCGTTATCGCCTGTTTTACAGAATATGTACCGACACCCAGTGAACATATATCAAAACACTTATTAGAGTCGAGAAAGTTTATCAGATCTCAACCCAGAAGAGGGCTCACAAAGTGCAGGGTATTAATGTGTGACTGCTAGTTTAGTACGTTTGATAAATTACTGAACGAAATATATATTTACCTTGAGGTATTTTTCTTTTAATCGCAAGTAAATAGCTTCGCAAACTTCAGCGATGAACTGTGACAAAATACTTTTGTGAACGCGAAATAAATACTGTAATTCGGTGTAATTTATCCCACATGAGAAAAACTTCAAAGTTGCAGCTACTTTGACTTTAGCAGGAATTGGGTCTCGCAAATGCGTTGTTTTTTTCTCAATGTCAACTTCTATGAGATTTAGGAGCTCCTCAAAAATATTCGGCGGCATTCTTAAAAATCGCGTATACTCTGCAATTTCCTCTACACGCAGTTCATACATGAGAGTATTGTGGATGCCAAGTTCATTTCGCCTATACGGCTTCACCCATACATTTCTTTGCATTTTTTTCTATGTTTAGCTCTCTTTTTTGATAACATATACACAACAACAGCAACTGCTATTTCTTCTTCAGAGTCCATGTTGCAAAGAAAACATGCTCAAGTTTCATGTTTTTAATGATAGTGTATTTGCGCCAAAATTTGTCATTTTTAATGTCATTGGAATGTATCATTGGAAAATGATCATTGAAAAATGATAGTGTATTTCAGCCTTAATTAGCTTTAAAAAAATTTTCTTTTTCATATTGTAAACATGGTTTGGTGTGCAGCAGTAGGATGTAAAAGTTACCAAGCAAAAAATCAAAACTTATCTTTTTTTAAGCTGCCAAAGGATAAAAAGCTTGCTGCAGAATGGAAAGCAAAAATAAAGCGGGAAGATCTTCCTCAGCTAGTTTTTCTATGCGAGAATCATTTTAAAGGGCACTGTTTTGATCAGTCGATTGAGATGCTCTCAGCCGATCGTCATATTCAAATGAAGAAATTGATGGAGACGGATGACAGATTCAAGCACTTAATCCATCAGTTTGATCCCTGGCATTTGGTTAAGTTGGCGAAGAAAAAGTGTCGGTTATGTTCTTGAAAGTAATAACTTTAATAAATGTTTTTATATCTACTCTTGTGTTCTACAATAGCATGTCAAGATCTAGGACAATGGATACCTTCGATCATCAACTATTTGTACTGGTCAATTAGTACGTGTAAGGGTAATGCTTTGGAGCTTGAGGAAAGATTCCTACCTTGTATGCATCACTGTGTCAATCGTCACGCGTTTCCCGGAAATAAATTTTATAAAGCTTGCGAACACGGAGAAATTAATGATACTGCGTGGTTGAAATTTGATTCTCCAGCACACAAGGCTTTAAAAAGTGTCATTTTCGACGACAAAAATCTGCTTAAGGACTTTATGAAGCTGAATGAAAATATCTTCACTACTCATTTGGAGGTACAGATCTCACAATGCTAATTATGATGTCAAAAAAAACTTTAGTTTTGATCTAACGAATTTTATTTTATTTTGTAGGTTTTTCACGCCCTTAAAATCCGGTACCTTCCTAAAAGTGTTTTTAACGAACAGGAAAAAATGCATACAGGGATGAAATTAGCTGCCCTAGACCATAATCTTAACATCAACCGTAATCAGGTAAAGAATACTTGTTTTTTTTGTTTCTTAAACACTAGCGTTAAATTACATTATAAAATGATTTTTAACACGCAACGAAGATAAAGAAAAGTGAAGGATCTTTTGTTCCCAAGTTTGAGGTGTCTTGGCACAGATATTCAAAGCGCTTTGTAGCAAAGAAGGTGAAAAAGGATAAAACGAATTCTTTTTTTCGTGACATTACCTTAGGTGCATATTTCCGTGCAGTAGAGAAAAAGAAGAATTGACGTTTGCGAAGAAAACAAGCCTTCAATACCCCTGCCGAAAGACCCTGTAGAGAGGAAATTGTTGAAAACTCAATTAAATACTCACGAATGACATAATTTTGTTTTACTCTTTATTTCATGTAATTTGTACATATTATTTATTTAATAAATCATCTATCTCATAAATATTTAATACTTCGGAACATATCAACAAGGCATTCTAAACACGAATTATGTCACCACGAGGCATCCTATAATTCTTTGGTCCTTGTGACTTCAATTATGCAGCCATTATGAATTTCAAAGTTCGAGAAGAAGCGTGAGCATGATAAAGCTGCATGAAGTGAGGTAGCTCAATATTTGAAAGTTTATTTACAATTATTTGCTGTACTAAACTTTTCTGTAAAAAACGACTGTTATTTTCTTAAATACTTATATCAATAGAAATTAATTAGGTAGAATCATTAAAACGTCAGAGGGAACCTTTAAGCTGTATAGCTTGATTTAGATGTCAGCTTAAAGCTTACCTCCCACTTCAAAAAAAGTTCATCTTATTCTGTTTATATTATGTTGAGAATTTGTAATTTAACATTTATTAAGTAAAATTTGGAATAATAAAGCTAATCTAAAGCCACATTTTCTTGTGTTTACAGCATGCTTCTTTTCGAAAGCCGCTATTTTTTGATAATTTTTTTTTGGATTAAACCCAGTTTGACGTCATCTCCCGGATGGCAAAAAAGGCCCCCTGAACATGTTGCCGCAAAACAATAACTCAGAGAAAAGGAAGAAGAGTAAATTGTTGCAACTAAGATTAATTTTGTTAATAATTATAAAATGTGTTTTTGTGCTATGGCTTGTTGTAATAAGAATAATAGAAGTAGCGCTGGAAAGCATTTCTTTGCCAGTCTTCCAACAAGCAAGAAAAAACGAGCTGCGTGTACTCATTAACAGAGTCGAGTTTTCACTAGAATCACTAGAATGTTTTGATCAACGTTGGCAAAAAAGGCTTAGGCAATTCTAAATCTCTGTCTAGTCTTCGCATTAGGCCATATGAAAATTCTGGTTAGGTGCTCGCTCTTCTACGTTGCGTCTAAGACTTTTCTATTATATTGTGGTACACTAGGCAGGGGATTTAAAGGATTTTATTTTGTCCTGCGCACGCATGTTGATTCTTCTTTCTTTTTTTTCTTTTTTGCTTTCTTATATTAATCTATTTTAATTTATTTTTTGTGTCGCGTTTCACTCTCATACGCTATAGGTCCTGGGATCGAGGTTGCTTGATTTGTTATTATAATAAGCCATGGGTTGTGTTTTTGCACCCGTTCTTTCTATGTTTACTTCCGCTTGGTCGTGATTATTAACGCTGCCAATAGTCTAGTCATAAAATGAAGTTTTCTGCAAATCTTCTAAATTAAAAACGCTTTCAGAGTGTCTAAATCTTCTAACCAATACAAACTCTTAGGGATCACAGCGCGGCATTTTTCGAAAGAGTAAAATAAAATGTCGCCCGCCATGGTTTGCTCTGATAGCCCTAAATAGCTTCTTTTTCACTTTAAAATATACTTTCCGGCGCCGCGACCCGTCTCCTGTGGGCATTGAAGTCTCTACACAAGTCAGAAAGAGCCAATCTCGTTCTGAGAGCATCGGAATAGCTAAAAAGGCCACGGTTCACTACTAAGCTATTGCTTCAACTTCCATTCTCATCCTCATATCAGCTTTCCCAGCTAGAGTCTGATTCACTGTGAGGTTAGACTTTTCACTGGCTGAAACTTCAAAACTAAGAAAGCCCCCACAAATTTTTCACGGGAACACGGGAAGAGTTTTAAAAAGGGAAGTAAAAAACAAGTGTTTACTTATCTTCAGTATATACTTGTTACAAACTCATCTTCAGTACCCGTTAGAAATGTTGAAAAACAACAACCGCTTTGTCATATGTAAAACTACTATGTATATAAAAACATGGGCCAACGGCAGAGTCAGCGAAAATATCATCCGGGAGTTGACGTCACAAGCCCTCCCACGAAGGAATTCATTTAAAATCGGGACACAAGATGGCGACTGGCACGAAGCTTCTTCTTCAGCTAATATTTTACAACTTCAACAACGAATATCTTGCGAACAAATCAAAATAAGTACAAAAGAATTTTTTTTCGTTATTAGTACAATATTTTGAGTTGATTTTCGAATACTTTTTTTAAAGTGGGAGGTAATCTTTAATTAGGATGTATGGTACAGTCTAATTAGGCGTTTTACAGCTTAGTTAAGATGTACAAAACTTTCATCGCCTAAAACACATATTATACTGAATTTTGGCATCTATCTAATTGAAAAAATCCGATATTTACGTGCATATAAACATCTCCAATACATTAGTTTATTTCGTAGCACCCGGGAGATCCGCTAAATTTAAAGTTATAAAAATATTCGCTTAAATAGGATGTATCACTAGGGTGTATCACGTATCACTTATTACCCCAGTCAAAAAGGAAAAAACAAAAAACTAAAAAAACAAAAAAATAAAAATTATGTCGGCAAGGGGGTTTGACTGCACTGGTCTTATCTTTGGAGAGTGACGACTCCACTTCTTACCCCAGTCACACAAGATTGTACAGAGTAGGACAGATGAAAAGTTATGGATGAAAGAAATGTCTAGTTCCTGCTGAAGACTGTTCGCAGACTTCTTATGAGGTGACTCAGCTAGGCATTTTGGGTACCTTGGTTCAGGAATATGAGTCGAAACCCTTGTACCCTTTACAGAAGTCCTGTCCTACTCTCTCTGTCTGTTTGTTTGTTTAATTTTTGTGCTAATTACCTCCTTGGAAAAAGGAAGAATTGTGTTCCTTTATATGAGTATATTTTTAGAGGAGCAAAACCTCTAGAATTTAAATTTTAAGACTTAACTGGTCGAGTTTATCATTGTGCGTGCACTTGGTAATTTTCATTCTTATGCTAGCCTTCTGAAAGGAGGGCAAATAACAATCTGGAAAGACAGATACACACTGGGAAAGACTAGTTCTTTTTTTGTTTTTTGTTTGTTTGTTTGGGTTTGTTTTTTTGTGTGTACGTTTGTGTGTGTGTATGTTTGTGCTGTTTGTCTCGCATGCATTTGTGTTACTTTAAACATCACTCCCTATTGACAGTTACCAGTTATAAGTGAAATATTCAGCAATAGACAGATAGTACTGTCACACAAGGGGTCAATAGGTAGAGTCGTGGGATGGCATGAAAAACATGCCTGCTGAGCCCGCGTAAAAGTTGGCAGCCCCAACCCAATTGTTATCTGTTGCTCACACCAAGCTTAGGCCGACCCGTGGGATTTTTATGGTCTACAACAAAGTTACATTTTTCACTACCCCTCCGGATATTGATTTCGTTATTACTAACTCCTCTGTCCTTTCTGCTACCTGTGATTCTTTGTTACTCCCTTCCACTAAGCATTGGACATTAAAACCGTGTAAAGTTGTTTTGCAAGATGTGCTAGCTGTTGATTTCACTGAAAAGTCTCGGCTGCTGAAAGCTAACCCGGATAACTCCCACAGTGTCCTTTCTCAGCCATCAACAGAACCTGACCATCTTAGCACTATGAAATGGAAACAAACTATTGCTTGGCCGAAGTCAATTGACACAAAATTTTGGAATTCCCTTGATGATTTTCCACAATCTTCTAGGCTCTTACCCATTTTCAAAAAAAGTGGAGCTGTTGGAATCAACAATTTACTAGCATGCGTCTCACCTGTTGGTGTAAGGTCACTTCCCCAGCACAACCTATCAGGTTTGAACAGGAGAGCTTTACGCAGCATCAGTTTGGTGAACGAGAAGAACAATCTACTCCGAACTCTTAAGAGCACATCTGACCCAGTTGAGAAAAGCAACATGCAAAACCTTTTAGATGATATAATGGCCAAGTTAAGGTTACTTCGCAGAGGTGAGCGGAATAGGAAAAGACGTTGGAAAATCTCGAATGCACGCCGGGCTTTCTCTAAGAATCCTTATCAGGCTGGAAGAAATATTTTAGATTCTAAATGTTTAATAAAACTTAAAGTTGCCCATAGGGGAATTATTATCGGCTGTACACTTTCCATTAACTCTTCTAGCAAGCAGGAGAAACGCTTCATCTCCTGGTGTTAATGCAATTCCTTACAAAGTTTATAAGAAGTGTCCCAAGATTAATACCCTCTTGTTTAATGTTTTTAAATGTTGTGTCAAAAATTGTGTCGTACCTGTTCAATGGCGTATTGCTCGTGAAATTTACATATTTAAATCGAAAACTCCTAAGGAGTCAAACATAAAAGACTTTAGACCTATAGCAATTTCAAATGTCGAAGGTAAGCTTCTCTTCAGCCTTGTATCAAGGCGGTTGGAATCTCATATCATAACAAACAACAAGTTTATAAATACATCTGTCCAAAAAGGTTCTATGGAAAAGGTTCCTGACTGCTGGAAACATATGTCAATGGTTTGGTCAGCACTCAAAGATGCCCGTTCATCAAAGTCATATTTAGCAACTATTTGGCTAGATATCGCAAATGCATATCCTTCAATTCCTCACCGTCTTATCTTCTTTGCTCTTCAGCGGTACAGTGTTCCACCACCTTGGATTGCTTTTATTAGAAACTACTATATTGGTATCTACAGTAAATCATTTTCTGAATATGCACCAAGTTCTTGGCATAAACACATGCGAGGCATATTTGCTGGTTGTACGCTATCCATTGTCCTCTTTTTAGCTGGCATCATTCAGAAAGCTTTTCTGTTTCCAGGTTTGCTGCTTTTTATTCTTTGTCACAACCTCTCTAAGGGCTGGGTTCCAAGTCTACCTCTCTTAGCCCTGGGCTCTGTGTCAGTAGGTAAAAGCAACAACGATATGATTTGCAGCTGGCGACTTTTCTTTTTCCAAAGTTTAACAAAAGTTATTGGTTTTGGCGGACGGTGTCAATGAATGTGGCTGGTGTCTTGCAGGAGGCAGGGGATGCTTACTCAAGGGCCCGCACCAGATCCCAAGCATGAGTGAATTTCACCAATCCTCGTGTTTCCACATTCATAGGTGTTTGTTTCAGTACAGTCGAAATCCATTAACTTTCCGATTATCCCTGTAAAGGGGAGAATGCAGAAGTTCTCCAGCAGCTTCTTATTCTTTGGAGAGAAACCTCCTTTTTTAATTAAACTTTCCGTCTTAAAAGACTAGTTTTATCTGCATTGCGATGTAGTTACTCCTATTCTCATTATTCTTGAATATACCTTAGTGGCTTCCGTTCCGGGATTTATCACATCAAGCAAGGTGGCACTTTCCTTAATGAGAGCTTTCATGGACGACATTAACCTTGTGTCTTCATCTGTTTCGGGTACTCAAAAGCTATTAGACAGATGTGCTACCGCACTCAAATGGGCTGGTATGGACTTCCGAACCCAGAAGTCGCGAAGTATTGTTATTATAAAAGGCAAGTCTCTGAATTCTACACCTTTCACCGTCCAAAAGCCTGCAAACCCTACAGACTTCTCTTCCTATATACCATCTATCCACTCCATGCCAATACGGTTTTTAGGTCGCCTCATAGATGATTCTATTTCTGATAGGAAAGCTATTGGCGAGCTTCAGGAGAAATTATCTGTAGGCCTCTCAACAATAGATAAGTCAGTTTACAAAGGTCCCCAAAAGTTGTGGATTTTACAACACCTTCTAATCCCGCGTATCCAATGGCCATTGCTGATTTATGAAGTCTCAATGTCGTGCGCCAGTACTCTTGAGCAAAAGGTATCATATTTTATAAGAAAGTGGCTTCGTCTGCATCATTCCACCACCAATTTGTGTTTATACGCGTCATGTACACCCTGTCCATTACCGATAAAAAGCCTAACTTCCGCACTAAAATCATCTAAAATTAGTGGACACTTGCTCCTAAGGGATTCAAAGGACCCATTGGTTTCAGCAGGCTTGCCAATATTAAAGGCGGGTAAATGGAGTGTATTTGGCACAGTTAGGACGGCTGAAGCTGAAATGAAGATTAGATCCATAATATGTTCACCTCAACATGGTAAAAGTAGCCTAGGTATGCATCCCAACCCTAAAGTACCCACAGTCAAGGGATGTTACCCTTACAGAAGATTGGTAACAGAAACTGCTAGAGACATCAATACAGAAGACCATATAAGTAAGGCTATGCAGTTACAAGTGCAAGGGTACTGGACCAGATGGGAGAATTACATTAAAAACGATTTCTCCTGGAAATCCTTGCTGGGCATGCCCCCAAACTTGCTTGCTTTTTGTTTAGGCTCTACCTATGATGTTCTCCTATCACCAAGTAATTTGAAGAGGTGGCGTTTGTGCACTGAAACCTCCTGTTTCTTATGCGGTAAGCAAGTGTGCACCACAGCCCACGTCTTAGGTGGCTGCAAAACTGCTCTTACACAGGATCGGTTTACATTTCGCCACGATTCTGTTTTGCGTCTACTTTTAGAGCTTCTTACTGAGTTTACTACTTTTATCTCTTTCCCGCTAAAACAACTAAACAACATCAAATTTGTTAAACCAGGTGCTCGTCCCCCTAGTGAAATGTCTAAGCCCATAGGTCTCTTACATCTTGCCTCCGATTGGTTGCTTCTTTCTGACTTAAAAAGTGGATTCGTTTTCCCTGGTCATATCGCAATAACATCGCTTAGACCAGATCTTGTCATGTACTCTAACAACAGTAAACGTGTAATTTTGATAGAGCTTACCTGTCCATGTGAGGAGAATATGGAAATCTGGCATTCAAAAAAGCTTTCGAAGTATTCACCCTTAGTTGAAATTATTAAACAGAACGGATGGAATGTAGATTTTTCGCAATTGAAGTAGGTGCTCGAGGTTATTGCTCCCGATCAGTGTCACTGTGTTTAAAAAGATTAGGGTTGAACAACAACAAAACTTTCCGAGCTGCGCGTCACCTTGCTGATGTATGTATGAAATCCTCTTTTTGTGAATGGAATCAAGATGGACTTATCTCCATATCCTCCACACCAACAAGGCCTGATTCTCAAATCCCAAAAACAAAAACCTTGCCACAGAAACAAAAACGAACTTACTGTAAGAGCAACCCGTCTAAAAAGCCTTTCCCTGATTTGCCTACCCACAGGACTGCTTCAATAACTTTACATGCAGGGCTTATAAATAAAGGTTATACGTGCTACGCCAATTCTATTTTGCAATCTTTAACTGTAACTCCTACACTTTGGTCACAATGTGCATCTGAGTCCTCTTATGTTTCTCCTCTCTCCAAGTCAGTTTTACTGAACTTATCTCTGCTGTATAAATCACGCTCTGCTATAGACCCGTCCAACTTTCTCAGAGCCTTGCAGTGTAAGATGTCAAGCATTAGGGGCGCTCCATTTAATATTAACACTCAACAGGACGTTCCAGAGATACTTTTACACATCTTGGATGAATTAACAGGACCGTCGGTTATTGCAAACAATAGCATTACTAATATTTTAACAACGACCATGTCATGCAATTCGTGTCTCTTTTCATCTAGTAGGGAGGAGAGGATGACTATTGTGCCACTTGCTACCTCAAGTAGCGTTGCAAACTCCTTTCACTTGTTTTTCCAACCCGAAGAGCTGACTGGCAATGACATGTGGCTTTGTCCACAGTGTTCTTCGCTCCAGGATAGTACAAGAGAGACAGCTTTTAGTCAGTGTGGTGTTGATTCTCTAACTAAAAAGATTTACCTGTGTCGAGGGAAGATCAGTAAAAAACAACCAATTTGTTAATTGTATCTCTCACTCTGCCAACATATTGGAGGTACCTTCACATCCTGCAGATGATGTATCCTTTACCAACAAATACAAACTAGTGGCAACTATAAATCATTCAGGCACACTAGCAGCAGGTCATTATTGGGCATTTTTTTAAAGATCGGAATGTAGACGAGTGGTTGAAATGCGATGACAGGGCAGTAGTTAAGGTTAAGCCGTCTGATATAAATAACTCAACAGTGTATGTGTTGTTCTTTCTCAAGCTGTGAAAACGCAAGTTTTGCTTTGCAAAAGGGGGAGGATCTCTTTTCCTAGCGGTTTTATTACCCCGGTTGTTATTTTCACCGGCAGCCTACCGTAATTCAGGAGTTTGCTCACTCCCCACTCTCTTACAGAGTAATTAAAAGAGTACAGAGTAATTAAAAGAAGCTAAGCAAGGGGGTTTGACAATCTGTCTTGTCTTTGGGTGTGACGGCCCCACTTTTAACCCCAGTCCATATTGGATGCCAAGTTTGGTCACTTTGTCTACTGGGTTAACGATCCTGATGTACCCACAGTTATTGTTATAAGAAGCTTTGCAAGGGGGTTTGAAATTTCTAGGACCTAGCATTCTAGGACCTCCTAATGACCACTTAGTGGACCTCTGATTAGAGTTGCCCCGCCTGGAATCCTGACATCCCTTGGCTTTATGGCGAAACTGTTTGATGTCAAGGTTGGTATTTGCAATCTTTGTGTGTGTATTTTTTTCTTTTTTTTTCACTGATATTGTGTATCCTGCAGAAAGGAAGTTGAACTGTCTTTTTTGGCAGCAACTTAGGAGGAACAAAACCTTTATGATTTAATACCAATATTAGGACCAACAATGAGTATGTTTATTATTTTTTATTGACAATATATTTCGGATAAACATTATCCATCATCAGGTCTAAAAGCAAATAAATAATGTTAAAAACAGTTAAAAACAAGTATAAAATTATTCAACATATCATACATAAACTACACCTCACATTACAACAAATCAAATTTACAAGAAAATCTAAAAACAAAACGAGTTTAAAAGAGAGTAAGGTAATTAAATTTTTATTACCAATGCTCTGCTTCTATATTCGTCTTTTGTATTTAAAACCGGTTTGATGTAATTGATCATTAACGCCTCAAGAGTCATTAAATGATAAACGTTCCGTGTTGATGAACATAAAATTGATACATTTTCCATTGTTAAAAGATTATTGCAATCGTCGAAATGCTTTCCCACCGGACCAGTTCTTTTATGTTCCTTAAGTCGTTTGATTAAATGTCGGCTCGTCTGTCCGACATAGCACGAGTTGCATCGTGGACATTCTATTTTGTATACCAAACAACTTTTGAAACATTTTTCAATTACAGGTTTCAATGGAGGCAGAGAACTTTTCAACTTTTTCAATGTGAAAATAATTTTACACGGAATATTCAACTTTCTCATAGAAGTTTCAAATTTCTCCGAAACTCGCCCGAGATATTGAATGAAAATCATCTTCTCTTCAGACTCTTCTTTCTCGTTTTCTTCATCAGGATTCTCGTTATCATTATTTTCCATAATCTTAGATATCGTACTTTTAACTATCGGGTCATAGAAAGCTTTCGGATATTGATTTTTCTCAAGAACAGTTTTACCTTTTTCTAGACTTTGGTGAAAATTCGACCATGTGCTACACGCTCGATGTATTCGATGAACTAGGCCGGATACGACTGACCGTTTATATTTCCGTGGTGCCAGTGAATGAAAGTTCATCGTCAGGCCTGTATCGGTAGCTTTCGTGTACCATGTCGATGATAAATTGTTATTTGAACGAATAATTAACATATCCAGAAAAGGTATAGACGTATTCTTCCCTTCTTTTTCAATGGTAAATTTGAGTGACGGATGCAGGTCGTTAATTTGTAGAAGTTTTTCGTCAATTCTATTACGTTCTATGTTTCTCAAAACATCATCCATATACCTTGAATACAGTACAGCATCGTCTTTGAGGATAGAGTCAAACTTGCTTAGCCAACTATTAGCGAGAAGTGGAGCTGGTGGGCTGCCCATAGCTAAGCCATCGATTTGCTTGTAATAACCATCGTGTGATAATAAAACTACTTCACGACTGCACAAAGAGACTAAGGTTTTAAAGGTTTCTTTATCTACAGGAGGCTGTTCGTATTTACCAGAAAATAAAAGCTCGGTGCAATCATTTATGGCTTCATCAAGCGGAACGTTTGTATACAAAGACTTTATATCAAAACTAACTAGTTCTTCGTTCGTATTAAGTTGAATTTGAGATAACAGCTCAGAAATTTCCTTTGTTAAGGAATTGATATTGCACTCCTTTACAACAGATAACCATTTTGAAACTTGATTACCAATTTTATAGTAGGCTGAGCCAGGCATGGGAAGTACTGGTCGAACTGGTGTATCTTTCTTATGTACCTTCGCTAGGCCATATAGACGTGGCGGTTGGCTTCCTACTGGTTTCATCTTATCGTACAATGCGTCCGAGATTTTATTATCTTCTTTCAACAACTTTAACATGGATAAAACTCTTTCTTCTTCTTTAAGCATTGGGTGCTTCTCATTCTTCCTTCTCCCGACGAGTTTTTCAAATTGAGGTAAATCGGTGATTTCACTCATTTTATTATTGTACGTTTCTACTTTCATGATGCAAATTCCGATGCCCTTATCGAAAGGTAGCGCAACGAGGTTATTCTCTTTAAGGTATCTATTCGTCAATTGCAAATTTCTGGATCTTTTTTGTTTACTGCATCTTTTGATATATGCTAGTGTTTTAATATTCATATCAGTAATGACATCTTCTTCCACCTTTTGTCCTCTGCAAAATCTAATCAGATCATCAAGCTCTGTAAGAACGACGAGCCGACATTTAATCAAACGACTTAAGGAACATAAAAGAACTGGTCCGGTGGGAAAGCATTTCGACGATTGCAATAATCTTTTAACAATGGAAAATGTATCAATTTTATGTTCATCAACACGGAACGTTTATCATTTAATGACTCTTGAGGCGTTAATGATCAATTACATCAAACCGGTTTTAAGTACAAAAGACGAATATAGAAGCAGAGCATTGGTAATAAAAATTTAATTACCTTACTCTCTTTTAAACTCGTTTTGTTTTTAGATTTTCTTGTAAATTTGATTTGTTGTAATGTGAGGTGTAGTTTATGTATGATATGTTGAATAATTTTATACTTGTTTTTAACTGTTTTTAACATTATTTATTTGCTTTTAGACCTGATGATGGATAATGTTTATCCGAAATATATTGTCAATAAAAAATAATAAACATACTCATTGTTGGTCCTAATATTGGTATGTTATATTGCAAGCACTAAGTACTATTCCATCCCTATGGTCCCAGAGTGCTTCGGAGTCATCCCGTTTGTCACCAATTATGAGGGCGATTGCTCTTAACATGACCATGTTAAACCGTGCTTTGACCCCCGTTGATCCTTCAAACTTTCTCAAGGCCCTACAACGTAAGATACACTCTTCTGGAAATACAACTTTCCAATACAATTCTCAGCATGATGTGGCAGAGATGTTACTTCTTGTCTTTGATGAATCGAAAGGGTTCTCGGTAATTGCGTCTCAGAACATCTCGACAGAAGTATCGGTGTCAGTTAGCTGTAACACCTGTCTCTGTTCTTGAGTTACTGTTAAAAATCAGGACATCCTAACACTGTCACCGTCTTCCAGCGTACAATTGTCAGTTAGTATATTTTTAGCTTCTGAAAATCTGGAGAATGAAAATAAATGGTTTTGCCCACAATGTTCCCTGCACCAAGAGAGCACTAAGGAAACAAGGATTACGAGAAATAGCGAAATTTTAACCTTGCACCTGAAAAAGTTTGCAAGAGATAGAGAACATCTGGTTAAGGACAATAAATATGTTGAAAGTTTTTCCTCTTCTAATCCTTATCTCAATATCCCGATATCTAGTGACTCGGACACATCTTTTATCCAAAAGTATGCTTTGGTAGCTGTGATAAATCACTCTGGAACATTGAATGCAGGCCACTATTGGGCCCATATCAAAGATCGGTCCACAAACTCTTGGTACCTCTGCAATGATAAGGCAATGAGCAAATTTGATCCAAGAGCGCTCAACAGCACTACATCATGTTTTCTTTTATCCCCGCTGCTAGTTTTTTTTGGTTTGTTTTTTTTCCTCTTCATAAATGCCTTCGCTGTTGCTTTAAACCTGTACTACCAGGGGCATGGGGAGGAAAATGTAAATCCGAGCGGTTTTGTATTACCCCAGCTGGTTCATACAAGCCAGTTTACCGTTAATCCCAGAGGGTAAAGAGTTCACTCTTCTCTGGTAACTTATAAGAAGCTTAGCAAGAAGGTTTGCTTTTAGCTTGTCTTTGGGTGTAACGACCCCACTCTTTACCCCAGTTCAGTAAGGTGCCCAAGTTTACTAACTTGGTCTTCTGTCCTTAGTCAAAATATCGACAGGCTGGTCCTGTCGTGACAACCTCCTATGTAAGGCTGAGTGTTGGGGCCCTGTAACACATGTGGAAAGCTACAGCCAGAGTCACAAGTTCTGGCGCACAGGAGGGTCTTATTTAATTCTTTTCTATATTAATATATTTTTGGCATATACATTTTTCTATTTGTGTTTGTTCTGTAACCAGTCCGTTTATGTTGTTAGCTCTGTCTTGTGTCGTATTGTTTGTGATAGAAGGATTGCTTTTTCTCTTTACGATTTTCTTAAAGAATAGTTTTAGGTCCAAGTTGGACAGTACTCATGCTTGTAAGAAGCAAGAAAGTGTATTCAGCACCTTCTTCTGGGACCCTAATCTCAGTTTTGACAACCACCGTCCCTGTAGACAAGGTACTTCGGTGCAGCTTGCTGTATTGTAAACCTTTTTCATTTAAGGTTGTTTTTATAGAAAAGTTCTTTCGGATGTACGGAGTGGAAGTGTTTGTTGAGAAGAGAGAAAGAGGGATTTTTTCGCTAAAATTGTGGACACTTTTGTTATATTGAGGATTGCACAGAATTATATTTCCTGAGCAAATTTTTTTTTCGGAATAGTGGATTTTGAAAAGTTTAATACACTTTCATCCTTTTTTGCGTTCTGGAAGATGATTTCTTTTACATTCTTGCTGAAAGAGAAATTTGCAACTTCTAACTATAGTATAGCCAGCTTTCATTAGACAAGTTATATCACTGCATTAGAAAGGTGATTCACCAGCAATGAGTATTTTTTATCAATATATATTTTGGAATTTTCTTCCATCATCAGGGTTCGGACGCTCTTCTCTGGCCATGTAGTGGAAGCATTATTCTTGTTAACATCTTAGGTTTTTTTCTGTATGGCTTTATGCCTAATCTTACAGCCAGGTTTCGTGTTGTATTTGGACGAAAATGTTCTATTCTATTAAAAAAATTCTAAAAATAAGTTAAGGCTCTGAAAATATTGGAAATAAGACAAACGTTCTTCTATTCTATAAGATGCAAATAATGTTATCTAAAAAGATTTAATATGGTCCGTATTTTTTGGTTTACTTTTTGCCAAATCACATTCGTGGGAACAATGGAATAGTCTTACACAATTTTGAGTTTGTACCTTATGAGGTCTAATTTGAGTCCCTGTTCAGATATTTGTTTGACCTGCTGATAGGACCGTATTTTTGGTAAGCTAGACTCTGCCACAAGGTTAGACCTGTCAACCAACACCTATTGTTCCAAATCCAGGAAGCCAAGAAGAATTTCTCGGTCAATCCCGAATGGGTTTAGGTTATTTTTTGAATAAATTGGTTTTGAAAAGCTTTGGACACAATGTTTTCTTCATACTTGCTTAACATTGGCATTAACTGTTTGAATTGCATGTTCTGAAAACTCTTTAGCAGGGGCTACAGTACGCCTCCTTTTTTCTTTACACATTGCTTAAAGAGCATTTTTGTTTGCATTCCGATGTAGTTACTCCTATTCACCTTGTTCCAGTGTATTTCATTATATTGATATCTAATTGCTTAGTGACATTAACATTCACAATTTTGTGCCAAATGAGGAAAAAGCTATTGTAACAATTCTTCACACTATTCTTTATTACAACAAGCATTTACTGTAAATCCTGCACTCTGGTCACAATATGCATCTAAATCCTCCTACAAATCCGTTGTTATTAACATATGTCTTTTTCTGCTGTTGACCTGTCTAAATTTTGAGAGCACTGTGATGCCTTTTTCTCATTTAGCTTCGACTGTTCTTATTTGTGTTTCTTGTAATCCGACAATCTATTAAGAAATTCAGGCTGAGTATGTTCTTATTGTGTTCTTAATTTTTCGCACAATCAACAAAAAATTCTTATAAAAAGAGACGTATAAAGTGCTGTTTTATTACACTCTTTAACCTCTCGAGTGCACCTAAAATTAGTGTAATATAAATACCGTCTGTATAAGTAAATGGATTGAAGACAAGTGGTAAAAAGAAATATTGGAGATGTTTTATACTTTTAAACACAATTTTATGCATTTAATATTGAATACTAGCAAAAAAGCAAAAATTTAAACCACACGCATGAGTTTGTAAAAGCGTCATCCTGTTTATTATACCACATGCAAGAGAATTGCTTTTAATTGTAAAACACACATATTTTTATAACCAGTTTGTAATAGATGCACTAAAAATCCTAAAGTGTTGTTACGCTTGATGATTTGAATGCGCATTTGTATGGATGTTTCGCATCACGAAGTTCTTCCATACCGATTATCTAAATCAATAATGTCATTCTTACAACTAAACATGTTTTGGAATTAAAAAATATAAACATGTTACAAACAACACAATGAAAGTTACTATTAAAGACAAAGACCTTACCTTTTTTGAACTTGTATATCCTTCTTTCGTATTTTTAATCTCGTCTGAATTTGATTCATCTTATAGTTTCCTAATATGTGCCGAATACCTTGACAGCATTTTTTTTATTTCTTTGCCCTCGCTTGAGTTGAAACATTTTTGGTGTGCTATCAAGGTAGACTCTGTTGGTGCAATAATGCTTGAAATTGAGATCTCATCTCTTTGGTTTTCGTCAAGTTCAATGCCCGGTACATAGTTAGGGTCATCGTTAACTATCCTTTGAACTCGTTGAACAGCTGTTTTTCTTCAATTGGTGGAAAATATCTTCGCTTGGTCCATCTTCTTCTGGGGAGTTATTAAAGAATACTGCAAGATGCGATTTCTTTTTCAAAGTATGGAAGTACTGTACCTTCCTGCACTTGTGTCTATTGAGGACTTATACCTATACCACTTATACCAGTCGTAACTGAATGTGAAAGTAGGCCAGCAACAGGCTCAATATCATTTCTTTGATTGTTATGAATCAGAGTTGTTACTGATTTTCTTATCACAGTAGTGCTGATGTTGCCTTTAGTACCATCGTTACCGCTGTAGACACCGCTTCTGACCCATATAGAATTTATCTGCCTACTAATATAAATATATTATCAACATCAGATTTGATTTGTGAGCTTACGCAAATCACAAAAATGTCAAGTAAATGTGTTTCGTGTTTTAACAAGCATATAACCGCAGCCCCATAAATGATTTTTGTCTTGTGATCTTTTACTCGAATGATGACATTCTGGCCACTTTCGTCAGGTTTCTTTCGACTGTATTCGCGTTTGTATGGGCATTTTCAAGAACAATACTTGTCATCAAATAATCTCACATAGGCTCGTTGTTTTCTTGATATACGCTCACTGAGCAACGTTGTTGCGTTTCTTGCCATATCACTTTGTTGGAAACAATCCACTTGCTCAGGTGTTACCAATCTCTTTAAGATCTCCTCTTCCTTTTCATTTCTGACTTGCGATCAACTTATTGTAGCTTCTTCTCCAGACGTACAATCGCAGTTTCACACATATAAAATCCTCTGGGGTGAAGTCTCCTATTGTCACACCCTCAAGGAAGAATTGTGTTCCTTTATATGAGCATATTCTTCAGAGGAGCAAAACCTCTAGAATTTATATTTTAAGACTTAACTGGTCGAGTTTATCATTGTGCGTGCACTTTGTAATTTTCATTCTTCTGCATACTCAAAAAAAGATATTAATGATGAAAGATAGTGCTTTGACGTTGCTGGCTTTCTTTAATTTTATCAAAGTAATTTCGGAAGAAGTCGTCTCCAACCTTGATTCTATCAAGCAGACTTTATTTACAGAATTTTTTTTTCTACCATCAAGGGAAACCATGTGATTCAGAAAATGTGCCATGATTTTCCGTACGGTATTTTCTTGTTAGCCTCCAATCTAGTCATTTCTGAAATCAATCAATTCTTTTTTTGGGGAATTACTTTTTTCATTTCCCGCACTACAATGGAACTACAAGTTTACCTCTTATTCGTTTAGAATTTCAGAATTCGCATCATTTAAATTTTGACTTTCTGCTGCTTTGTAGGATCTGGATTTTTTTAGCATCCCATAATATTCAATGCCAACTGGAATTTTATAATATTGTTTCAAGTGTCTGTGGAGCTTGCATTACATTTGTTGCCAGGGCAGTAGCGTTATAGTCAGCATACACCTTGACATTCTCATTTGCAGTTACTTTGCGTCGAGTAGGTTTCTTTTTCTTCCAGACATAAGGCGTTCTCACACGGTCATTCAAGTTCGCCTAGAAGCGGGAAATTCAGTCTGCGCATGCGCTAATTTTGAAATTTCAAAACAACCGCAAATAAGGCGTGAAAATGACGTCATCATATTTGCATCCCTGCACAAACAACCCATTTCAGGAGAAACGGCATTACATATAAATAAACCAAACGTTTTGCCATGGTATATGAGGCCAGGGGAAGTTAGAAACATAATCTTTATCGCGCTTGCATTTGTTGTGGTTACAAAAAGCCCCTGGGAAGTAGCAACTTCTAGTGAAAAAAATTTCACAAATTCTCAGCAAAAAATCACCCAAACAAAAGTTTTCCGGCCAACAAACTAAATATTTTTAGAAAAACCGCACATTCTACTTTTATTTAGTGAAACTTTTGAGGTGCTTACATATTTTGCAAAGAGATATTTCAACATATAGTAGACCTATGATTTCACCAACCTAGCTACCGTTTACAAACAAATATGGCTGCTGATCACGTCTTGAACCTAGCCAAACTTTGCAGAATTTGTGGGTTTCTTCTGTCAAAGGATAAAAGAAACAATTTTAATGTTCTTAACGAAAAAGTTAAAGAAAAAATTCAGAAGCACTTATTTATAGACGTGTGTAACGACAAAGCAGAGCTACACCCCGCACAAATCTGTAATAAATGTTATGCTAGACTTGTTCAAAATGACAAACGCAAAAGTACAAGCAAGCATGAGTTCTTTGCTTGGAAAAAACATACTGATTTAAACTGCACTGTGTGCGAACATGTCTGTGTTAAACGAAAAGGAGGTCGGCCTAAAAAAAGACTTTCTACAGGTCGGTATTGCACTACCACAAATGCATACTGGACGAAGACTGTATCTTCAAAAATTTACGAAAAGCTAGATGAAACAAATGAACTTTACAATGAAAACTTTAAAAAGGAGAACAATCCACATTTAGATCTGTGCTTATGTCCCTCCTGTAAATCTATAATGAAAGCACCAGTTTTATTAGCCACATGCCAGCATTCTCTCTGTTACAGATGTTTCATACCAACAGTTGAAGGTCAAACTTTAGAAAGTGCAAAATGTCCAATATGTTATACACCTGTTTCTCCTGACTTTGTCACACCTTCTAAAACAATAACGCAACTTATAAAAAACTTGCACCCTCTCATTGATCAGAAGCCAGAAACAGCAAAACCACGTTTACTAAGCGAGGTTTATAGTATTGACAAGGAAAGCAAAATCCCCAGAGATTTCGAAGAAGCAGCTCTTCATGTTATAAAAACCAAAATGGCTAAATCTACGCTACCTAATAGTGGCATAGAATTTATGACTGGTGGTTCAAGAGTAAGAACAATTATTTTTTTTTTTTTTTTTTTTTTGTTTAGTCAGCATAATATATTGGCTTAAATTTGGATAAATTTTTGTACAGTCTTCATATAAAATATATACATTCAAATATATCTACACATAATTTAACTTCTCATAATTTAATATCTATATATACATGATATAATATCTACACATATATAATTCAATATCTGCACATAACTTAATATCTCACATAATTCAATATATGCACATAACAACTTATTTAAAAACTTATATTTTCTTGCAGCCCCTGGTCTTGACTTCAACACCAAGAGCTATAAAGTCTTCAGCAGTTTGCAGAAAAACTATAGAGAACAGAAACAAGTTTATTCTTGGCCAATTGAAACTTTCAACATGTGGTACAACCGATTCTCTAATTAATCAAACCTCAAAATTGGTAAAATCATTTGCAGAACATGAAAAGGAGGAAATTTTGAACAAAGCCAACATTGCAGCTCCTATCCTTTCAGCCGAAACCATGGTCACAATGAAAGTTGATCTTGGAATCCCATGGGAAAAATTAAAGAAAATGGGCAGGTCAATTTTTTTCTATTTTTGTTTCTTTGTGTTGTGTATTTATCCAAAAAGAAACACAGATACCTAATAGTGTTGGTACTAAGTATATATAACAAAAAATTTCAAGTGCAAAATTCTTTTACAATTTCCTAAAATTATAAGTGGCTGAAATCATTAAATATTAACATAGAATCTCAGTCAAAACAAAGAAGTCTCGCAAAAAAGTGGACAGGAGAAGACATTAATGTTGAAAACATGCCGTTTCAATTTCCTGTTAAAGAGGGGAATGGAAAATTTTTATTGAATGAAGCACCATGGGGATATGTTGTAGATGTTCCAACACACATTCTTAAGTATCTTGATGCACTCAATGAGTACGTTTGTGCATAGAAATAGTACATGTTTTAAAAAAGCTTATCTACAAAGTTTTTTAAAATTATTGCATCTTAAAAATATAAAAATGTGAAATGATCTCAAATTAAATTATTTTTTTAGCTACTCACAATTTGTTGAAAAGAAAATCCACAACAATGAGATACATGTGAAAATTGGGGGAGATCACGGTGGAAAGTCATTTAAAATGTCTTATCAGTGTTGCAACACTCTACATCCTAATAGTAAAGAAAATACTGTTGTCTTCAGCCTCTTTGAGGCTAAAGACTATCGCATAAATTTAAAAATAGGATTATCCAGATTTAAAGAACAGATAGATTTGCTTCAAACTCTTGATTGGCAGTAAGCATGAAATTTTATATAGCAAATTATAATATATAAACAAAACCCAGACAAAACTGTACCCAGTAATAATTTAATGTATATAGTCATAATAGCTAACAATGTTGTTAAAAATTGTTGACAGGTTAAATATTTACAATTTCTCAGTTCACAATAAACTTTTTTTTTATATATATATCAGTAGAAATTCATAAATGCCTAAGAAAGACAATTTTTTTCAATGTTTTTTTTATTCATAGGGAAAGGAAAATCAGAGTATTCATGTTTGGGGATTATGAATTCCTATGTGCAATGTATGGGATCACTGGAGCTAATGGTAACAATTAAATAATAATTTTCTGACATTTAGTTTAATTTCTGCCACTGTAAAACTAAATATTTTTCACTATGTCTTTTTTCCTCTATAGGACGTCACTGCTGCCTGTTTTGTGAAATTACTTCACAAAACATGAAAATTCCAACTTCGGTGCGGGGAAAAGCCAAACAACGAACTTTGGCAACATTAAAAGCAGATTATGAGAGCTTCAAAAATGCTGGTGGTAATATAAAATTTGCCAAAAACTACAACAATGTCATTGATGAAGTTATGTTCAACATCCCTCTTGATCAGGTTATTATTTTAAATGATCAATTAAAATTCTTTGCACTGCAGAATTAAACACAAGACATAAACTGAATAATATATTTTTAGGTTTCACTTCCCTCACTCCACATATCTTTGGGCACGTATTTAAAATTTTTTAACATGTTCGAAGATAGATGTCATCTGTTAGACGTTAAAATAGCTGGTAGCATGGCTATCAATGACAAGGTGATAGATGAAGCAGGCTTCAAGTCGTATGTAGATAGTCAAATAAAAATACGTGATCTGGAATACCTTGTTCAGGATTATAAGGAAAAAATTGACTTGGTTCATGAAGCACTTGCCACCAATGTTTTGAAGAGCCCTGAAAAGGAAGAAGAATTACGTAACATTTTTGAACCAAGATTGGAGCATTTAGAAATAAAATTAAAGGAAAAGGTATAAATATTTCTACATTTATTAACTCATTTATTAAAGTAAGAATTGTATCACTTAGTCACACTTTTATTCCTAAACTTAGTTGAAACAGATTGATGATTTAGAGAAGATAAGTATATTGGAGAAAAATACTGGCCCATGCGTCAAACAATTGGACGAAAAGTTGAAAGAATTGGGAGTAGAACGTCAAGCATATCATGGTAAATCATTTGTGGGCAATGATGTCCACAAAATGCTTAAGGTAAAGTTTAACACTAGTAATATCATTAATGCATATTATATGTGCTCCTTAGAGGAGGTGAATCACAAATTGTAGGTTCCAGTAATTTTTGTTTTAATATCAAAATTACTTCTATATAGGTACAGAATATTCTAAAGCTGTGTAACAGTATTCCGATTCTGGTAGTGTCCTTGGGTTTTGGTGCTACAGATGTTCATATGGAGGCAATAGAGATATGCAATAACTTTAAGCTGCTCTTCCAGCACTATTCGAAGTGTCATCAGTTGATGAATTCAACACTCTACTTTGATGACAACAAACTTCGGGAAATAGGTATAATGCTTTGTTTACATTATTTTTTTTTTTAACATAGCTATAGACAAAACATCAAGCTTTCTCAACTAAAGAATATACACACATATATAAAAGAACTGAGGTATTATATAGCCACACCATACATATTTTGATATTTCTGTTGCACACTTTAATGTTCTTATTTTTAAACTATATTACAGATACAGCTATCAAAACACTGATGGCCTATTTAAGATTAACCTTTCCCAATGCATCAGTAACTCCAAAGTTACATATGTTGGAGGATCACGTGGTTGATTTCATCAGGAAATGGAAAATCGGACTGGGGATGTACGGAGAACAAGGGGCAGAAAGTATCCACCCAGTATTTAATAATTTAAGGGCAGTGTATGCAGCAGTGAGACCACATACTGCCAGACTAAAGGCTATGTTAGAGCATCATCATTTAAAAGTAAAACCTGTGGCCAAAAGTCTCACACCACAAGTAAAAAAAAGAAAGTTTAAGAACTCTGAAGAATAAACATATAGTTAGTTTAGACATTTTTCTTTTTTAATTTTATATATATTTTAGCTAGTTAAGTTTCGGAATAGCAGAGTAAATAGTAAATCAAGGTACTTACTAGGCAGTGCGAGTGTTGTGAGTTTCTTTTCCATCATGTCGTCTCAAAGTTGACCAGTCCGTGAAATACTGCTCCATTATTATTGCAGAGTTTCAGAGCTTATTTTTTTTAAAAAAAATATGTAAGCAGCAAACTGTTGTTTTTCACAGCTTATTCGAACATAAATCTAACTGTATATGTCTTTGAATGTTCCATAAAAACTTTAGAATATGATAATTTAATGATTATCGTAAGATGTACAAAACTTGGAAGAAAAAAAGTTGCACAACAAAAAACGGTGTTATTTAAAAACACCTTGCTCCATGCTTCGTTTTTTCACCGCAAGCGTCTTTCTGAACACACGATAAATCGTTTTGCATCAAAGAATAAATATTTTTTTATTTATGAAAGATGCTGTTGTTCAAAATCATTCAAGGGTAACATCTGAAAACATAATTAGCTAGCGCTCCGCAACATGCGCTACCATCTTGAAATTTTGCTGAAAAAGCGAAAGTCCGCCGCCCATGCGCAGACTGAACTTCCCCGCCCGAATGAACGTGCTCAAGGCATGCACTGCAGTTATGCTTTTATGGAGCTTTTATGGAAAGCTTTTCTTGCTTCTAATGTATTTAACCTGAAATCACAAAATACGAAAATATTACAGGTAATCCAAACTCCAATAGTTCAATAATTTTGGATGTTTAATTTTAAGACAAATTTTAAAATTTTAGTATAAATATAGGTTTCTGTTATGGCATGCTTAAAATTTTAGCATGAACGAGAAGGAAAGGAATATAATAACGTAAAATAACAAACTAAAGTCCCCAAAGGAAACTTTATTCTGCAACTCAATAGTGTCAACGGTGTGGCATTAAAGCATCTTGTAGCATGCCTGTCAAAATGAAATCGTCACAACAAAATTCGGGAAACAATGTTATGGGAAAATTAAGGAATACGATAAGGTGTTTTTTTTTACCCTGTCTTTTTGTTAAAACGTTTGTTGCTGCGGATTGTAAGACAGAATACAATGAAACAATATGCGTAGACAGAAATAATAATAAAAAAATACATGCTAAACATATAACAAGTTGTAAAAATGTTATTGTTTTACAACAACGTTGCAGATGCGAAGACATTTAATACTAAGAATAATATGCTACAACAAGATGCCGTTTTTGTCTGGTGTAGGCATCTACTTGACTTCTTCTTTAGATGATAAATATTGATGTTCGGAATCACTCTCTGGCATGCGGGTTGTAATCTTTGATTTTTTGCTAACTAAGAAGAACAGTGGGATGAATAATTTAGTGTTTTATGCAAAATCATCAGCCGTTATTAGACAAGTTATATAACAACAGGAATGAAAGGAATGTCTAGTTCCTGTGGAAAACTGTTCGTTGACCTCTTTTGAGGTGATTCTGTTAGACATTTTGGAGCCTTGGTTCCGGAATATTGGCCGAAACCCTTTTACAGAAGTTTTGTTCATACGTGACAATTACCTCCTTGGAAAAAGGAAGAATGGTATTATTTTGGAAGCACATTTTTCTTTCTACAAACTGACCCTATTCCTTTATTGAAGTCTTCAAAAAGCGTCAACAATATTACGGCAATATGCCCATGTAAGAGATAATCTTGTAGGGCGTTTTTTTAATAAATATAAATTTTTGGTAGAGTAGCCAAATAAAAGAAAAAAGAAAACTGTTTATTCTTCGGAAGATTTTTAATTTAATTTTCTTCTTTTGTGACTGGACGTTGTCGAAGGATTTGAGTGCCTACGTTTCCGGCATTTGTGGCGTCCTATCAGGTGACAAAGCCTTTTTCCCTAACGGCATGAGAGCCAACAACATTCCAGTTTCTTTGTACGTTTCCCATGTTGTGACGATCCTTCTAAATGAAAATCAGTCATAATACATATAAAATGTACAGTGCAAACATGATGCAAGGAATGTTCCGAACTTATATTAGTTGCTTTAGGGAGGTACCTCCTCCTTGCTTTATACATATATGATTTGCCGCTTTCGGCAAAAAATGCACTACTGGTTTATATTTAAGATTGTTTGATTGCTGAAATTAAACTAAAATTTAATTGTTCTTTCTATGTTTATTTTTAAAGAAGCCAACTCCTCTGCAAATTTTTCACTTTTCTCTTTCTCCAACATAGAAAATTAAAATTAACAAAGTAAATTAATGCTGCTTTTAGAACTAAAACATTATACTCAAATTTGTTTGTAAGGAATTTATAAGGCCTAAATGCTGATTTTATGACTAAATCTTGTGGGTGCGTAACTAATGCGATGTTAAAGTGGAAAAATCCACTGAGACAGCATAAAAATGAAGAAGAATTTAGATTTGAATTTTAATGACGTCAGCAACTCATGCACAAAAAAATTTAGGGCTTGTTTTCACAATGTCTCTATTGTGTAAAATTTAAAGCGCTGATTAAGAAAATGTGTATGATCATTCTTTTGAAAAAAACAATACATTATTCAAGGTAACAATTTTAATGAAAAAAACAACAACTTGACATTAGGTAAGTAACAATATTTTTTAACATATTATAACTACAATTACATTAAATTTTGTCAAAAATGATTGAGGATTTTTGTTTTTCATTGCCTAAGCGTAAAGTAAATTTTAAATATTTTCTAGTTGGCATTGCGTGGGGCGCATTTATTTATTTTTGTAAAATGTTATTTACATTTTCTCAATTTTTCCAAATGAGATTGTCTTCTTGTAATGAAGAAAATACAGTATGGATATGCCTTTTAGTTGTATGACTCGGGAAGACAAATAGATAAATAAATCAAGCATAATTTTAAATGCCAAAAAAATTCTGTTACCAGTTTTTTAAACGGTTAAGTACACTGTTTTCCTATTAAAAAATTATAATTTTTATTAACTGCAAATATCAAATATAAAAACTGATTAAATAAATAAATTAATAACTGCAAATATTAAATATAAAAACTGATTAAATAGATAAATTAATTAATAAATTATTATATGGATTATATATATACAACAAACAAACAAACAAAAAAATATTATAATCGGAGAAATACCTTTCCAAAACTGGTAACAGTATTAACAGATGAATTGTTGCTGGAATGCTGGTATCAATACAGGTAGATATTACCAGTTAATGGTAATGTATTTCCCCGATTTCACAGTGGGCAGAAAATGTAATGTTTGTACTTTTTTGTGTGTCTTTAATTTGTTTTTTTTTTGATTTTTTAAACGTTTTTTGGGGGTACCCAATTGTACCCCTCATGGTCTTGGTCACCGTTTTTTTTCCAGCATTTATATGCTCTTTTTGTTTCGGACCCAGGGTGACTTTTTCTGTATTCCACAAAGGCTTTGAAAGTAAAGTCAGATTGTAAAATGCGAGGAAAATGGCAAAACAATTACTTTTATTAATAATTGTAGTTATTAAATACGCATCACTTTTATAACATACTTACTGTCACGACTGGGTTCATCCTCCCCATTTTTGGTAATGTTACGAACACAACTCTCTGTGTTATCTTTGTTATCTGATACTAAAATGTAAATATGTAAATAAATTAAAAACCAATATATATAACTTAAAATCAGAGATAAAAACACGATGGTGTTTATAATAATTATTTGCCGTTTTCTTATTATTTTCTTTATTATTTTCTTTAGGCTCTGGTAAAATCAAAAAGAATAGAAAGTAATGCATAGAATATTATAAAAGGTGTTAATATTGGCGCTGTTTATGAAGCAAACTTTTTATATTTTTTACACCCTTACACCTCAAGATAATAAAATTATTTATATATTATATAAAAACGAGTTAAAAATTATATAAAAACGAGTTAAAAATTTATCGTGAAGATGATGTAGACTAAAAAGATTCGAGAAGGAGATAGCTGCGAGAACGAAAAAGAGAGGACTGTTGGGGACTTGATGCCTAATGTGTGCCAGCTATTAGAACAAACAAACAACAAAAATAAATATTGAAACAACAAACAATTTAAAAAAAACACTATAATAACTAAAACAGAATGTCAAAGCCTGGCTTCGTCACATGCGAAGCTGAAGTCATCAGCTGGCTCCACGTTAACCTTCACAGAACGACTACCCCTCAGACACAACAAAGCAGAACGCATTATTACAAAACTTAATTTACATCTTATCCATGACATTATTCGTTCATACTTTTGTCCCGTCTTGTTAGCAATCTTTTCAGCGAGATGTTTGTGAAATATGGTACCTTCTTGACTCATACCTCCATTAATGGAAAAAACAAGTGAAGTGAATGAGCCATGTTCAAGGTTGATGACGCGGTCGTTATATTTCCTCTTCTTTCCGCTCTCGTGATATATTGCTGCTACTGGAATGTTCGCTTGTGAGTTGGAGTTGACATTGGTAATTCGAACGTCGAAATAAGCGGATTGTCCCGGACGCCAAAAACTATATCTAGTCGGGCTTCATCATTTTCAACCGGTTGTAGTTTCGGTTCAATTTCAACGTCATTGCATGCCATTTTAAGAAGGTTTGCCTCAAAATCTCTTACGTTGTCGTGACGAATAGAAACAAATCCCCCCTTTTTGCAGTTCATGGCATGATTCGTATCGAATGGTTGTCCACATGCACACTTTGATGGTAAGTTCACGAAAATTTAGGAAACATTTTCACAAATCAACCTTAAATTAAAAAAATATTTAGATTGAAGCCAAACAAAATGGGGTAAGAAGAAGTTACCTTGAGAATTTAACAGTAGACGTTTTATCTATATCCATTCCCGTTTTTATTATTGTTATTATTAGTATTATTTTTCTATGACACCTATAAGTAGAAGTTGAGAATATAGAGTTTTAAAAATAAACATAAAGAATAAAACAAACTATATATTGAAAAATATGAAGAAAAAATAGTAGCTATCAGAATAGGTTAAGAGTTATATATAATATTTATTAGAATAATGGGACCAACAAACAACGCACTTCCGCTTACGTAAAGTTAAAATCATATTTTATCTTTATTTACACAAACTAAAACTACATTTAGTTTGAAAAAAAATGTGATTTTTATATTTTCATAGTGACATGTTTAGTATGAAACAGTGGAAACTTTTAAATGGTTAAATCACTTTAACATGCCACTGCTCCGACTTTTAGTTTGTGAATTTTTTTAGGATAGAAATAATTCACGTAACGAATCACGCCACGGGAAGGCAAGCCATGGGACTTTGTGCTTCATCTAAAAAGAAAAAACTGCAAGTGTTAGAAAAGCATAATTAAATAATATGACAACAAATTAAGGAAACTGAAGAAGAAATGCTTACAATCACAAAACTGAAAAGTAAAAATATGAACACTTGGCAAAACTCCTCTAAATCTATTTTGTTAAGGCAAAAAGTTGGAAGACATTTCTTACGAATCGAAAAAAAAATTAACTATAAACTTCCAAGTAAAAAATAAAACTATGAAATAAAAAATATATACTACTCTTAAATTCAATCATGCCGGAAAAAAATACATTAAGTATTATTAAAATATTTACAAAAAAATACTATAGATTTGGTCATATATTGTCAACATTGTATCAGAAGAGTATAGGCTTTGTGTTTACAATGCATAAAAATTCCTAAAAATCACATTTTAAATCATTTAATAACTTAGAGAAGATAAAATTAATGAAAAGAGAAATTAGGTAGAATTGATGGATTTTAAATATATTGATAATAAAGGTGGAAATTGCCGGAGTCTATATATATTTTTTTAGAAGATAACGAAAATATACCTAATATCATTTCTTTCAAAAAAAGTATATCGTAATTAAAGGAGAAACATATAGCTAAGTAAATGACACTTCAAAAGAATGTTTATACTGATCGTTCTCATGTCCCTGTACAGTAGGACTGACAGACGCACATATAGTGTACAATAGCACGACACACCTATAACGTCCACGTCAGCAAGGTTGTACATAACATGTGGACATATAGGCGATAAAAGTGTGCTGAAAAATGTAATATATACATGCTCTCATCCAATGGTGAGAAAAATATTCTCAATTCAGAATTTGGCTATAAACCACATTTTGGGTATAACATTTCCCATCAATGCATCCGAAGGTGGGAACAATGCTAACTTTAACATCTTTAAATGCTCTTGCTCTAGAAAAAGCAACATATAACTGGCCATGAGAAAAACATGGCCTGCGCAACAATATACCAACTTTTTCAAAAGTTTGACCTTGTGCCTTGTTTATTGTCATAGCATGAGAGAAGCTTAGTGGAAACTGTCTACGACGCAAAAAAAAGGCATACCTGTATCCGACGGTGCAAGTTGCACCCTTGGAATAAGTACTCGATCACCAATAGCATTCCCAGTAAGTACTTCAGCATCGATACAGTTGTCATGAAGACGTCTTACAATAAGGCGAGTGCCATTACATAAACCTTATTTATGTTTATGTTTCTTAATAACATAACAATAGCACCGGATTTTAATTTAGGACAATGAGGAGGCATACCTGAGGGTGTGATACTATTTAAAAATTCCACCGGATATTGATTCCGTTCCTCCTCATCATCACACACAACATCATATGCACTGTAGTAAATCTTTTCTTCACCTGGCAATAACGCAAGCACCAGATCATTAATGAGAAGTGAATCATCATTTGTAGGTGTTAGTATTACATATGATGCCATATTTTCGGGGTGAAAATCCATAAACAAAGTATCAACAATACTTTGATTTTGTTGTAAAACACAATTGCGTGGCACCTCAATGCACCTTGGAATGGTGCTTGTTCACGAACAGGTAAAACACCTTTCCCAAGTTTGCAGAGGCCATGCAGCAAGTTCTTGTTCTCCTGGCCTCGTTCTCATGTTGCGAGTCAATCCAAATTCTGTTACCAAATGCCATAGTGGAGAACTTTTTAAGCACATGTCAACAATCCCAGTTGGTTTTCCTTTTCTGACAAAAGGCAATAACTGTGAATAATCACCACCTAAAAGAACAACTTTACCTCCAATTTGAAGTTCGTTATTGCAAATGTCTTTAAGAAGACGGTCTATCGCATAGAAAGCATGCTTAGGAATCATGGAAGATTCATCAAGTAGAAAGAGATTTTTTGTCGTAGCTCTGCAGCATAAGCAGACACTGGACTTATGTTGCATGTACTGTTTTCTAAAATAGGAACTTGTAATCGAAACAGTTTATGTATTGTGGTACCGTTTTTCAAAACAGTTGCTGCTATACCAGTAAATACAGCAGTTCCAACATGAAAACCTGAAAGTTCAGAAATAAGGTAATTATAAGTAAAGGTTTTACCACTGCCACCAGCACCTTCTAAATAAAACAGACGGTTGTTTTGGGCTGTATTGTAAGCAACATTTACAACAGCCTCTGAAACAGCATTAGCCAGTCCTGTCTGTTCTTCAGTAAGTTGAACCCTCAGTTGAGAAACTCTTTCAGCCTCCATAGCTACGTCAATGTTTTCAGCTAGAGGTATTTCATCTAAATTTGGAAGATTATAATCAGTAAGAGATTTACCAAATTGTCTAAGTGCAGAATGAATGTCTTGAAGCACCCTGTACTGGGAATTCATTCATTTGGCGAAGATAATCCTTGCACATAGCATCCTTGTATCTTGTCCACAAAGTATAAGGATCAGAATGTTCACAGTGGATAAGTATTACTGCAAACAGTTGTCTCAATTGTCGAGGCATCTGAAAGTTTACAGCCTCCTGCGAAGTGTTGTTCCATTCAGTATCATCTTGCAGGTGTCCACGCAATAAACAGGTTTCGCGAAATGTTTCAGTGACATTACCATCCACAGTTTTTAAATCTTCAAAAGATGTTACACCATGTATATGCAATAATAGCATACGTAAATAAAAAAGCTCACCTGCGCGAGGACTCACACTATTCATTCTGGAAACAATTTTAAAGTTTAAGTTTTGCCTGGGTGTCCAAACTTTCCTGGCATTAATGAAAACAAAACAAAGAGGAATTTCTAGATAAAAATATTGGCGAGCATTGCGATTCTGTGCATTTAGCACAAACCAAGCTGTTAATTTAGTGGCTTGATTTGCAGCTCTGCGTACAGCTTCTTCAGCCTGGCCTTGCTGAAAATAAACAATGTGGTTATTAGGCAAGTGCACTGGCAGTCTATGGACAACATGAGATTGCTGATGCATTTTAAATTCAAAAAGACGCCATTCTGCTTCTGGCGCACTGACATACCTAGCGTCCAAAAATGTCTGTAACTCATCGTGATCAATACGTTCATTGATCTTAATGTTGGCACAATCATGACCTTTATAAATATATTTATACGGGTATTTTACAGATTTAACAGACATGCAAGCATCTAAGTTTATATGTGCATTGTATTTCTTGGAGAGCCATGGATTGTAGGGAACAACCCATCGATTATCTACATCAACATTATTGACACTGATATGTATTCCATTATTGCGACGTCTATACAATGGATATACATCTACGTCAGCAACAGTAGACACTAAAAGTTTTTTGTGCAAACACCATCCTCAATACATCTGGAATTAGGATTCAGATAGCCACATGATCCATGATTCATACATGACCGAATAATTTCAAACAGCTCAGGTTGTTCCTGTTGATTAGGAATTTCGGCTGAAATAACACTGTCTATGTCATCTGCATCCGGAACTTTATCATTGGGATCTAAATGAAGTAACAAATGACAATGAGGTAAACCCCTCTTTTGAAATTCTATAACATAAAAATGTGATACAGTTTTACCTAAAACACCCCTTTCAGTAACATCTTTTAGGAGTTCATTTAGTTTCAATTTAAAAACTCGAGAAACTAAATCAGGTCGATCATGTGCATGTTGGCCTGCAAACAAATTTTCTGTAATTTCGCACCATTTTCGATTGCAGGTAAACGTCAGAAAAAAATTTATTAATGACAGCCATAGCATCTTGATAGTTTTGAGCCATGGGACGTGGACTTCCTTGAAAACTTGAAGGAAGAACAACAATATGTCCAGTTTGAAGGCCTCGCTCTTCAGCTCGTGCATTCAAGTGGTCAGCTAAACCTTCATAACTGTCAACACGCAGGTTTGTTTGATTTGCTCGAATGTAGTTTAAGTTGTTACCCTCAACTTTAACATAAGAATCGACACAATACTGTTGAAATAATTTCTTTCCATAATGAATCAGACTAAACCGAACAGCTACACGGTAAGTATAATACTGCAACATTGTAGTAGTATTTCCAGAACGGGTTGCACGCTCAGCAACGTATCCCATAAAACCAACCTGGTTCACCCCTTGGAAAAAATTGAGGATAAACCATTGGCTCTAAATTTGCAGATAACGTAGAAATATTTTGCAAATTGTCTCCACGTGGGTAGGTAACAATATCTATGTTTCTAGGAGGAGCTCCATCTTGGCCAACAAAAACTGCGGCTACTTCTTCATGATGTGGCAAGTTGTATCGTCTTCGATCACTGCCAACTCTCATGCACATGCGTACTTCTGATGGGACACGGTTTTCAGCTGCTGCCTGAGCTATTTCATCAGCTTCCACTTCAGCCATGTAACTGTATGCAGCTGTAAAAGGGCTAACATTGTTCGTTACATCTTCAACAGTTTGCATCACGTCTTCTCTACGGCCATTATTTTCAGGACGTGCCATTCTCTCATTGAGTGCTCTACCTGCCTCATCAATATAAAGTTGGTTAGAAACAGAAGTTTGACCCTCAGGAGGGTGAAAACCCCCACTACGATGCCATATTTGACCGCATATACGAAAGCATGGTGGTCCGTGGCCAGGAGGAGGCTAAAGATTTGCTCCAAATGAAGCAAACGAAACTGCACTATTATACTTACGTATATTGGCTTGAAAGTTCCTTGCCTGACCAGTATCACTATTTGTTAACAGTTGCTTTAGCTGTTCAGGGTAAGGAGACAAATTATCAAGCGCGACTTTGCCGTTATGACAGCATTTTAAACACTCTTCATTGTCAAACTTAACAGCTTGACAATACTCACAATTTTTATCCATAGCACCTAAATGATAAACATTAGGCAAAACATGTTGACGTGCAACATTATAATATTGGGCATTTCTGCGAACATAAAGAGCAGCATGTCTTTGGATATCAACTTGCTTTCTATTTATGACCTGCTAAGCGGATTCTGCATTACGCCTAGCAGTTTGTCTAACAGTGTCATTATGCCGTTTATTATTGGCCTGATCAGTCGATTCCAATCGACGTAAAGATGCGACACATCTTATTTGTAAAAGAACAGTTCCATGTATAATTACACACTTTTTTAAGTTGTAGCTAGTTATGTTTTATAATATAACTAATAACGGCTAGCTAGCAGGGTTCTCTGAATAAAAGTAGTAGTAGTAGCAGTAGTAGTAGTAGTAGTAGTAGTAGTAGCAGTAGTAGCAGTAGTAGTAGTAGTAGTAGTGCAGTAGCTGAAAGCTTAAACTCTCTCAATAAAGGCTATAAAAAAAGGAAACTTCAGTTAAAGCAGTCTAGTGACAGGCAAATAGATATGGATGTCGGTGAGTATTGATGTTTAGAAGCTATTTTCTGTATAATCGTTACTCCAAGGTATAACATAATTTGCTTGAACAACTACAAAATTGATTGTTCCCACATCTTTGTACAGCATTTTAAATAATTAAACACGCATATTAGTTACGCAGTTGAAGATACTGTAATTTATGCAAAATTTCTAAACAAACAGGTTAGCTTTGTTGTTGTATTATCTATATAAACAAAACGGAAAACGAAAGCATAAGATTCCCCTTTTTTTTTGCACGAAGTTTATTTAACGAACTACTTTGATTTATACAGAAACTTCTTAATATGGTAAAAAGTAAGACTTTAGGAATACACATCACTTGATAGCAATGCTCAGTAAACTATTAGCTAAATTGGTTTTCTGCATTTTTTAAAAACACTTTCAGCAGCTTTATAATTTAAAAACAAAAACTTTACCTGTAAATTCCTCCTTCTTACTTAACATAAAATGTTTATGTATTTTTTATCTTTATCTTTAAACGATCCTAATTTTTCTTCGCTTTTTTTAAGTTAGCCTTTTGTCGCGAGATTTTTAAAAACAATTTTCTGTTTGTTTGTTTTTACACCAAGGAAACTTTCTATTCGAATGCCGTCCTGTTTGAAAGTACGAATCTGAGCGAACTATATTGCTTATTTTCTATCACGTGGTTTATGACGGTTGTGCGACAAATGTAAGCAAAACAAATTAACTCGACAAACTCGCGCACTCGGTTGTTAAAAATATCGTATTTGCAAAAGTCACAGACAGAAGCTCTGTATTATTATATAGATAATTTTATATTTTGCAGTTAAAACAGAGGTAAATAACTTTTTTCTTTACCTTTCCTTTGCCTTTTTCTTTTATGGTAGTTTAAAGGCAGACATCCAGTGTACGTACCGCGATATTCCGATTTAATTCTTGGCATATTATAATAAAAATGTATAGACAAAATACTTTTTCATATGATTACACCTAACCCCCAACACCGAACTTCGCTTTTTGAACTATAAAACGTCATACTTCAAACTCGACCCAGCCTTCGTAAAAATGTCAATATACGGAGGTGTCTTTACGCATGTTTAACACAGATTATTTCAGAGATTTCACTTGAAAAGAATTATGGTATCCGTTTGTTTTTTTATGACTATTGTTTATAAAAATATAATTTTTAACCAAACTTCCCCTTTAAAAAAACAAGCCCTTTTTAATTCCTGTTTCTCATAAAACTGTGTACTCGTAACATTCAAATCATGTTAGAAAATTTTTTGTAACGAAAAATAGTAAAATTACCCTGGATCCACCCGTCTTGAACTCGATACTTTGGTTTGGAAGATTTGATTGTGCCATTTTATGTTTTATTACAGTAAGGTCAGTGTCTTCTGACTCTCTTGAAATCTTTTCTCTTTCGTTGATTGGAAACGTTTGGTTGGGGCATAGTCTGTCACATTTCTTTTCACAGCTTAGCTGTAAGCAGCTAACCATATCTTCATGTGAACGAAAAGGCAAGACCATTCCCACTTTAACTACGCGGAAGCAGCTGGGACATATTGTGTGGGACTGTTTTTTGCCCTCAAAACGTTTTACCACGAAAATTAAGCAGAAACTCTGCTGAAATAATAACACTAGCCTGTGTTAAATGTTATTGCACAGTTTGCATACACAAAGACTTAAGTAAGCATTCAATGTTTGATTCAGGAATAACCATCCAACACTTATATTAGGATAGTGGTCTAAAAAACTTAGGAAACACGTGTTATGCAAGCTCAATTTTGCAATGTTTTTATACCCTTCCAAAAGTTAAAGAATCCATTTCTGTCAGCGATATAACCTCCAAGTTAGTCAAATCATTTGTGGGTGTTCTTCAAATTTAGCTGTTCGAAGAGTCAAGTTGACCCCTTCCATTCTTTGCGTGCTCTGAAAAATCATATCTTAATCGCAAATTGAAGCGTGTTTAATATCTTTGCTCCAAATGACGTCCCCGAGGTTCTTGATTATCTTCTACATGGTCTGTGTGTCTGTCATTGGATTTTCCATTTCCCAAGTCTTTGTAGTATTGCCGTCAAGGCATCCACCACTTGCGATACATGTAATAATACCAGCTCCTCAGAAGTTATAGATCCATGCACCCTACAATCATTTTCAGATAATTTCTTTGAAAGCAAGGAGTTGTCAGACACCAATGGCTACTTTTGACATGTTTTTACCTCTTATAAAACCGCTCTAGTTGAAAAAGAGGTTGTGTTGCGCGGTTCTCATCTTATTTTACAATTAAAACGTTTCGCAAGTAGCAACCACTTGTGTCGAAAATTACCTCCCGTATTACGGCTTACCCTTGTACCCTTTCCATACCTTTAACTTTAGATGGAGAAGTGAAATGTCGTAATCAATTTCAATTAGGTGCTATTAACCGTTGCTACAACTTAAGTATTGACCATCACATAACTATAGCCTTTGACCAAAATAATCACAGGTGAATACATTGCAACGATAGAGGGGTAATTTTCTGTAGCAACTCCTCCTAATCTCTTATCTTTCTGCCTGCAATCCACTTACGATGTTCTGCCATCACCAAGTAACCTAAGGAGGTGGAAAATAAATACAGAACCATCATGTTTCCTATGTCACAAAGAAATTTGCACTTCTGCTCACATTCTTGGTGCTTGTAAAACTGCTCTTTCCCAGGGTAGATATACCTTTAGACACGATTCTGTACTTACCCATTTGGTAGAAACTTTGAAAAAGTTCATTTTTGAGCTTCCTTCTGAACCTCCTAAAAATTGTCAAAAAATAACCTTTCTGAGAGCCGGGTCAAAGGCACATACAAAATCTAAAGCGTCAGGTATACTGCACCTGACCAAAGATTGGAAGATTGTTGCTGACACACACTCGAGCTATGTGTTTCCTAGCCATATTACCATTTCTGAGCTTAAACCGGACCTTGTGCTATATTCAAATGACCTTAAGCGCGTTATTATTGTAGAACTCACTTGCCCATGTGAGGAAAACATGAATGCTTGGCACTCCACCAAAGTTGCAAAGTATTCCTGTTTAATGAATGTGATTATGGTTAATGGCTGGCAAGTTGATTTCTTCGCAGTGGAAGTAGGAGCAAGAGGATATTGTGCAAGAACCACCACTGCCTGTTTAAAAAGAATGGGTTTCACCAACAAACTTGCTTATTCCACTGCAAATGATCTCGGTAAAATCAGTATGAGGTCTTCTTTTTGTATCTGGCTGGCACGTGAATCCAATGTTTGGTCAACTGACTCCTTAATGCAATTACCCAAATTCAAGCAGGCTTTGCCCATTGTGGAGACCAAGGGTGTGTCATCTCGCCGAAAGGGGCCATCTAAAAAGGTTAGCCAAAATAAAAATGACACTCAACCAATTAGTGTCTATAAAAACATCGGTTTTTTAAACAAAGGCAACACTTGTTACGCCAACGCCATTTTGCAAGTTCTAAGTACCATTCCAACACTCTGGTGCCAGAGTGGGTCAGAATCGTTTCATTTATCACCTATTGCGAGGTCTATTTCGCTTAACATGGCGAAGCTGAAGCAATCATTGTCACCTGTTGACCCTTCGAATTTTCTCTGGGCCCTTGAACGTCAAATGCACTCTGATGGGAAAGTGGACTTCCAATTTAATACTCAGCAAGATGTAGCAGAGATTTTGTTTGTGGTTTTGGACGCCCTTAAGGGATTTTCCCCGATTGCTGCAGATAAAATCTCAACTGAATTCTCAATGTCCGTAAGCTGTAACACCTGCCTGTGCACCTCGGTAAATGTCGAAATGCAGGACATTTTAACACTGCCAATGACATCTAAAATCCAATCTTGTGTCATCAAATTTTTAGAACTGGAAATTCTAACTGATGGAAACAAGTGGTTTTGTCCGCAATGCTTTGCACATAGAGAGAGAGTACTAGAGAAACGCAAATCAGCAGGAGTAGTGAAATCTTATTCCTGCATCTTAAAAGGTTTTTAAAACATGGTGAACATCTTTTAAAAGACAACAGAGTTGTTGAATGTGTTTCTTTACGTGACACTCTCCTGCAACTACCTCTCGTCAGTGATACGGACACAATGTTTAATCAGAACTACTCATTGTTAGCAACGATTAATCACTCCGGTACGTTAACCGCAGGTCATTATTGGGCTTATGTTAAGGATCCTGCCACAAGTTCTTGGTACCACTGCAACAATAGGGCGGTTTGCAAATGCTCTCCACCTATTCTTAACAACAATTCATGTTATATTCTTTGTTAGCTGTTGATCCTTTTTCTTTCTTTCTTATACATTTATCATTACGTTTATAAAACCTGTACTTCCAGGGTCATGGGGGAGGAAAATGTAAATCCGAGCGGTTTTATATTACCCCAGCTAGTTCATTCGAACCAGTTTGCCGTCAATACCCAGAGGGTAAAGAGTTCAGCTCACTCTTCTCTGGTAACTTAAAAGAAGCTTAGCAAGGGGGCTGGCTTTCAGCTTGTCTTTGGGTGTAACGACCCCACTTTTTACCCCAGTTCAGTAAGGTTTACTAACTTGGTTTACTAAGTTTACTAACTTGGTCTTCAGGCTTGACAACCCTGCTGTCCTTAGTCAAAATATGTACAGGCTGGTCCTGTCATGACACCCCCTGTGTAAGGCTGAGTGTTGGGGCCCTGTAACACATGGGGAAAGCTACAGCCAGAGTCACAAGTTCTGGCGCACAGGAGGGTTTTATATAATTCTTTTTTATATTATATATTCTGTAACCAGTCCGTTTATGTTGTTAGCTCTGTCTTGTGTCGTATTGTTTGTGATTGAAGGATTGTTTTTTCTCTTTAAGATTTTCTCAGTGAATAGTTATAGGTCCAAGTTGGACAGTACTCATGCTTGTAATAAGCAAGAAAGTGTATTCAGCACCTTCTTCTGGAAAACTAATCCCAATTTTATTTCCATCCACCGTCCCTGTAGACAAGATACTTCAGTGCAGCTTGCCGTATTGTAAACCTTTTTCATCAACAGCCACGAGTCATGTTTTATTTTTAGAAGAACTGAGGTAAGAGTATTTAAACTAGAATAAATCAGCAAGGGGGCATCACTGTACTCAGTATTGTCTTTGCAGAGTGACTCGACAAAAACAAATTGGGGAACCAAATTCTGCAGACTCCATATTGAGTAGAATATCTGTTCAAAACCACTTGCTTTCGCTCGCAGCAACGAATTTTATTAATAACATCTCTTGAGAGATAGAAGAGAAAAATAAAACCTTATATTCCCTACAACGACGGATATGTATTAGCTAAAGTATATAACAAAATTATAAAAAGAAGGAAAACGTTCAGCAATGCCAGCTGGATACTCGACGTGGTTTGTTGCTTTTGTATACATGTACAAAAGAAAATAAAACTATATAAAATAAGGCCAGTGTGGGTGGTTTCCTAGAAAGCAATTATAAGAAGTTTAGCAAGGGGGCTTGGGAATTGCCTTGTCTTTGGGTGTAACGACCGCACTTGTAACCCTAGTTTTGAAGGGAGGCTAAGGTCACTCACTTACTCTACAGGGTTTAGCGATCCTGCTATACCTGATGTTAGAAAGAAGCTATAAAAGGGATTTTCATTTCTATCTTTCTTGTTTCCGTGACTTTACATCCACGAAGATTACTCCACTGTCTTCAGCATGGTCCTGACCTGCGGCTGGTCCGATGCAAATGGCTGGTCCAAATCGAGAACTACCCGTGTAAGGCTAAGTGTTGGGATCCCGTAACACATGTGGAAAGCTACTTCCAGGTTCACAAGTCCTGCGCTCGGGCGGTTGTCTGCTCATATTTATAATTTTATATTTATTTATTTATTTCTATAGTAAATTCTTTGTTGTATTGTTGTCGTAATGTCTGTCTTCTGTTTTCGTGTTGTCTGTTTCTGTGTAACGACCGTTAGTTGTACGTATTGTATTGTGTAGAGAGGGTTGTTTGGTTCAATTACCTTGAATCTACAGATTATCCTTGCAAAAAGGGAGATCTTGCATTGCGTTTTGATCTTCAGAGGGTGTAACCTCTACAATTTTAACTTTAAGGGTCGTTAGGCCAGTTCCATTATCACAGCTTGCTCTCTTGTTATTTCATAATCAAATATTCAACTCCTGAATAACTGGCAAAAACAATGGATTGATTTGGCTGCCCTTGTCTCCACGACATATGGAGTTTCTTAAAAGTAAACGTATGTTGATCCTTAGTTTTAGTCATAAATCTTACATCCAAATTATGAACACCGTACACCCCAGAAGCCGAAGTTAAAGCTGATAGCATTGTAAGTTTTAAAGACAATGATCTTATAGGGATTTGCCTGTTATCTTTAAATATTTTTTAAATATAATCTATGACCACCTGATCATCCCAAATAAAAGTGTGCTTTGGTTAAGGAGGCTATCCATTAAAAACCCCTGATATAAGAGAACTAACTTTAAGATGTTCTCTTACAGGCATTTCTTGATGAAATCTAACAATTGGTCTGTCTATTTTGCTGCTGAAGTAGGAGCCAGGGGCTTTTGTTCCGAAACAGTTATAGTTTGCCTCCGTCACCTGGGCTTTTCTATCATGTCTGTGCGTTTCACACTGAAATCTCTTACTGAATCTACTACGAGATTCTTTAACTTGGATCCACATAACATAGCTCGATTGACACAAGTCGTTTCAAAGAAACGATCTAGATCACAAAATAAAATAAAACAACTACTAGCCTTAAGAACACTTCAAGGCCGCAGTACTTAACAAATAACTGTACTAAATTGCCTGCACAAGAATTATTAAACAACAACGGCGGCTTGCTAAATTTGGGCAACACTTGTTACATCAATTCCATTTTACAATATTTTTATGTGTTACCCTCAGTCGTGACAGTCATGTTTGCAAGTGATTCTAATGTGGCGATAAGTAGAACTTTTGTAAATATTTTTCTCAAATTATCTTCCTCTAAGTTTCCAGTAAATCCATCTTCATTCCTTTGACGCATTGAAAGCCTGTATTTCTACTGCAAGAGGTAGCCCTTTTAATCCGTTCACCCAGAATGATGCGCTAGAGATTCTTGAATATCTCATACCCAAGTTGACTTTAGCGTTTACTTTCTTTGGTACATTATTCAACACTCGTGTTAATATCTGTACACTTGCAATACTTTCAATATTATAAACACCTCTGATCAAATAACTCCATTCCTTATCTGCGCCTAAAATCGACTTTACAGTCGTCAGTACAGAGTTTTTTGGACAGAGACGAATTGTCAGGTGTTAAGCCGTACTTCTTCTAGTACTGCAATAATCACCAAACTGCAACAGTGGAAAAAAAGTGGCAGAGTGCAGTTCACTTTTGATTTTGCAGTTAAAGTGTTTTGCCTCTACTAAAGGTCTAGGCACCAATTCTTTACCTGTCTCTGTAGAAAATGAAGTCTCTTGTCACAAGCACTACAACTTAAAGGCTGTAATCAATCACTCTGGCAATTTGGACAACGGTCATTATACTACCGTTGCGAATAATCAAGTGCATCGTAAGTGGTTTTATTGCAACGACAGAGCTGTGGCGCCTTGCAAAAAAAGCTTGCTAAATGGTGTACAACCTTACAACCTTTTTCTTCAAGAGCTTAGGTAAAGTGCAGCCATCAACACCATAAATTACGGTTTGTGTCAGCAAGGGGTTTGACTATTTTAATTGATTTTTAAGTCGACTTTTATAGACGACTCCGCTTGTTGTGTTGATCTAATTAAAGCTTTTATACATAAATAAAAAATATAAATAAAATATAAATAATATATAAATAAATAAAAATAGTAAAAATGAATAAAAATAGTAAAACTAAAAACTAAAAACATTGTGCTTGCACTTTGTTATTTTCATTCTTCCTTTGAAAACCACAGGAAAAAGCTTCTATTCTGTTGGGTTCTGTGTATGTTGCGACTCTCAGTCTGCCTTGCTATTAAGGCAACCCGGAAGGTACTTTGAAGTAATTGTGATGTTGTGGAGTAATAGGAAATCCGAAATCTCTTTAACTATTTTTATCATAGTGAAATTCTTTGTTCCTCCCAATGTGAGGAGGTAAGACAAGGCAGCCTTGTTGTCTGCTTGAATGTGAACTAATATATATTGTGCATTGTGCTAATTTGATTGCCAATAATGCACTGCACGAAAAGTAATATAATCTTAAAATCGGGAGAAAGATTTTTCTGTATAATCTTTTACCGATTCAGGTTTATATCATGTTTGATATTATCTAAGAAATTCGCAGATTATACGAAATGGTCTGCTATAATCACGCAACAGATTAATTTATATTTCATGCGATTATATCGATTATATGAAATACTGTATAATCTACAATAAAAAACAAATTATTTCGAACCCCTATAAAACATCCAGATTGAAGTGTATGCTACCGATTTTTAACAGGCGGTTGAACTGCTAAACCTTTCTGTAAGCAGTACTCACATATCCGCCACGTAATTACTGTCGCTTATAGCTGGGCTATCCACCCTGTGATGTCACGCAAAGAGTTTCTCGAGCGGGGTAAATTCAATATACAGTTCCTTGACTTGCATGGCTTATAAGAACTACGAAGGACTTTGGGATCCGCCTTTTTGAAAAGGTTTCCTCATATGGTACGCCCTTTTTTTACTCACTCATTCATTGAAAAAAGTAGTAGGATGTTTAGTGTATTATTTTTTCGCAAACTTAGTGAGTCGTATTTACAACTTTATACTTTATGTATAGTTTGAATAAAGATAACTAAGACAACTTTACTTAAAAAAGATAACAGACAAATTGCCCGACACAGAAGCTGAGAATAAAGAAATTTCTATTCTACACACCTGTGTTATAAAATTACCGAAAGAGTTTATTGTACGGGCGCTTATTAAAATTTCGAACTATTACCCTGGGCGCTTATTCTGTCACTGGGCGCTTATTATCTAATGGAAGTTCAAAATAATTCAGAAATCGTACAAAGAATTCAGTGCTAGACTCATACACAAAGCGTACAGTCTATCCGCTAGCTCTTTCCACGAGAAGCGTCAAGCTAGACTGGGCGCACCTCAAACTTTACAGGATAGCGCAATTGTTTAAAGGTTCATCTTAATTCAAATTTAAAAGATTTCGATGCTAGACTCGTACACAAAAGCGTACAGTCTATCCACATTTTTTGTGATAATGATACTCTCACGACAAAATCTATTTATAAATTGAATTTCAATGTTTTTTTTATTTGTGGGTATATTTCCTAACAATCCATTGTATCTTTCAAAGGAAAATGGCCAAAAAGAGTAAATTGGTCCATAATCAAACATGCATTCAGCCAAGTGTCCATGTAAATGCATATTCGGAGTTACAGCCTGATCTCCATATAATTTTTGAAATTTAATGCAAAACTGAATCAAATAGTTATCACAAATTCTAATGTCGTTTGCAGTTATAACACGATTACATAAGTAAGTGCAGGCAATTACAAATTTGCGGAGACATTCAAAGTCCTCTTTCAGTAAAATTCCATGCAAAGAAAATATAGCAAACAACAGGTAAAAGTTTTTCAGCTCATCTGCAGTAAAGCCATCAAATGTAAAATTATCAATAACTCCAGGTAGCTTGCCAACATCTGCAGGAACTTCTGCCGAATCAACTATGTCTTGAATGACTTTTAAGTTGTCACGAGTCAGGTATCCCTTCTCTTTCCAAACCCTAATCAGGTGTTTTGAAGTTCCTGTAAAATGAATAAACACGAGAAATAAAGAACAAAAGTCTCCACAAAAATTACTTTAATATTATCATGTCTGATCAGTCAACATGTAACAATCTTTTAGAATTGACAACAAATATTATAAAGTTGTAAAGAACTATCATTTTCTGAAAAATTCTGCATGGGTTAAAAAACCTACCTGAAAATAAATTGTGCATGGGATCTATAACTGGCATTCTTATTCATAGTAGTGCAATCTGGCAAGAACAGTATATCGTGTACCATATTGTGATTCCATTGCTTCCCTTTCACCTTTATTTTTGCATTGTCTTATTTCATCCATTTCCTGTCGGTGTTTTTCATTTGTTATTTTTGTCCACGTAGTACGATTAAAGCCACTATAATCTCTAGCTCCAATATTGCCAGGAAACCTTTTCTTGCACCTTGAACACCCAATAACTGCAGCATGACCTGAACCAAAATATGTTTTAAAATATTAAAGCTTACACTTATTAAACAGTAGTCATAAGTGGATAATTTTGAACATATCCAAAAATATCAAAATATAAGATAAATCCGTGCAGAAAATTCACCAAAGGTTCAAGAAAGGTGTTAGTTTTAGGTTCTTTTTTCATGCTTGGTATAACTCCAATTAGTAACAAATTCTCTCTTTTGAAACGCTCCGATCTGGGTAAATTGGTTATCACAACGTAAATTACACCAACAGAATAACTTTTTACATGTTTGTAAGGGCAAAACCAGTCTAAATTTATCATTAAACCATAATTGTTTTTATGCGTAAAAAAGTCATGACCATTTGGGTCAGCAAATTCTTTCCAGATATTGCCATCGTAGATGTCACTGTAAACTCCTTCAGGATTCTCTAACTTACGCCATAACTCACATTTTTGCATGAACCCTTCCCTCGATACAAGTAATTTCAAACTACTTCTTATAGGCAGGTAACAGTATGTCTTCAATGGATATAAAAGTGTTTTCCCAGAAGCAGTAGAAATCTACATCATTAATACTTGACCACACGCTTTGCGGTGGTGCTTTTGAGTGTGGTTCGGATACAAAACATTTGAACATAATTTTGAATGCGGAACACCCTGAATTTTTGTGATACAATCCTCTAAACTATACAGCGTGAAGCACTTTGTGCAGACTACATATTTTTTGTAGGGGGTAGAATCACATCCAATATGTTTAAAAAACATGTACAAAGATGAGGGCATAAAAGCTGCTAATTCACCAATTCCATCAAACCGTTGAGCTAATACGTTTAAAAATGCTTTCAAAAATTTTATTAAATGCTCAAAGGCTGTGTCTGTTATAGAGAAGGTGTATTGCCATAATGCTAAAAACAGGCATAGCCATGTAATCAAGTATATTGGTCCATTTACTTTTTGTATATTCTCTATTGGTGTATTAACTTCAACACTGAAGTCAGTTAACAAATCATGTAATTCAGATTCATCAACCAGCTCTTCGAGTAATGTTTGAATATGCTCCCTATCATCGTCATTATCCCCATCATCATCATCATTGTTACTGAACCCATCAATATTTTCATCATTATTCATCTCTGGTAAAGGTGTATCCTGTACAATGTCTAGTGGCTCATCAGTATCACTATCTAGAAATGACAGATTTAATGGCACAGAAGGCTTGTTTGTATTTTGCTTTTCTTCACATTTTTGAATATGTCGGCTAAAGTAATGACAGGAAAAGCTTTTTCGACAGAAGGGACAGGTTCTTCGTAGTGAATAATTACTCCTAAAATAAAAATAAACATCTTGGCACAAATGAAATTTATTTTAGTTCCCGAAACAATTGTTTGTCAATATTCTTAAATTCAATTTAGAAATTAATTCTGCATTTTGCACTAAAAAGAGTTTCTAGCTAGGCTGCTGCTGGAAACTGTTTCCATAAAGATAAATTATTTCCTTATCTCATTGGACTATGTGGGCAGCAGGGGGGGGGAGACAACATTGTTTTTTAGCTAGCTAGCTATCATCTGGACTGAGAAATAGAAAAACACATATATATTAGCTGGCTCTATACTCCCCCTACTCATCGAAAAGAATTATTCTTGCAAAGCGGGCCTTCTTCACAATCCTATTTTTTAAATGAATGTTAGCTATAACTTACATTGCAGATTCTTGTTTAGTCTTTCTTTCCCTTTCCTCGTGTTTACATAGCTTTAGCTAGCATCTTTTTTGGTCTTTGTTCGGAAGACGCGCGCAACGAAACAATGCCGGTAGCCATCTGGTTTCCTGTGCACCTAGCACAGAATTTACGGGGGTAATAATTACAATGATTAATGAATAATAATTCAAATTATTTAATAAAATAAATAAATAGAGCTCCTGCTCATTTTTTCTTTTATTTTTGTAGTTCTTGGCATTAACATTTTGGCCTCAATATTAATTTAATTCGTCTTAAAGATAATGATATTATTACTTAAACACCCTTTGATAATAAAAAGGAGACTAGAACTAGAAAGCGCGAAAGCGTAGTCAATACAAAAAGCTGGCTGACGGCCATGCTGACTTTCTTTTTCTGTTGGCGCATGCAAAGTTGAATCATGTCTGCTTCAAATTCAAAAAGAGCAAAAGTAAGAAACGACAGCAAGTTGGCTTTCCTCAGCTGTAGTGAAGACGAAAGTGGTAACTCAGGATATTGCAGTGATCACCACTTCTTCTTATCTTCTTCATTATCGTCGTCGTTGAACCACAGTCCAAACATCACTGTAAACAACACACCAAAACCTAAACCTCGCCCAAGGAGTACACCCATACTAAAAAGAAAGGTGGCTAGGCAAGAAAGTGAGGAGAATGATATACTTGGAGACTTATCTGGTAAGAAAGTTTTTCTAATTTTTGCCTCATATCTTCTAGCTAGTATATATATAATTGCTGTCTTTTTATAGGCTAGTAGTTTCCAATATTTACAAAATGTACGTGCTTTTGTGGGGGCAGAAAAAGCAAAGCCACAGGGATATAGCTACAAAGACACTGAAATTAATTATTCCTAGCTTCATATGCTCTTTTTAAAGGCAACACAGGTTTATATTTTCTGCCCTTATGTATGCACTGCATGCCCATTGTTCTCGACGTAAAATCACAACATGTCACACAACGTGCCGACGTAAAGCAGGCAAATTGCATCACGTCAGTAGTTTTTTGCCAACATGTAGTAATTGGATTAGCAAGGCTGAGCTAGAACTTTTTCTTTTTTAGTACCTGCACCAAGACCAATAACCGTTGATGATTTGGACGATCTAAATGCAAAATATCAACAAACTTTAGAAAACCAAAAAAATTTGTTTGACAGGTTAAATAGCGTAGAGACGAAGAAAAAGAAAGAAATAACTGTTAACGCATATACCAAAGTAAGATTTTTTATTTTTGTGAGCTTTATGGTAACTAACCTCGTACAAAATCAGAAGACGTTGACCAGCATATGTAGCTAGCACTTTTAAATCTAATTTCTTTTAAGCATAGTATTGTCATTGTTATATTTTATTTCTGTAGAATTTGAGGAATTCTGGTTATTTAGAGGGATCTAACAGAGATCTAAATTGGAACTTAGATAAACCAAGGTATAAAGTTGTCAATTTGATTAACCATTGTTACATGTCGGGTTTTTTTTTTATTATTTGCAGTTTTTTAAAAATGTTATATCTCTGTCTAAAGTTTTGAAAATCCTTTGTTTGATAAAACAGCATCTTTGGTTGTTGTTTTGTTCTAAATCTTTTTATTTTACTTTCAAATTATTATATCTCTAGCCCATTTCGTGATGGAAACGAGCAGTTATCCAATTTTATTAAACAGCATATCAGGGGATACGATAAAGATATAACTGATGACATAATAATAGGTGAGATTTGGAAAAGTGATTTGATACTGTGTATACAATTTACTGATATATTTTAGTGATTGGAAAAGAGTGCTGTCTATGGAATATTTTAGCATCAATTGAACAATATTTCACATCAAAGAAGACAATGAGAAAGAAGGGGTCTCATCGATAAAACATTAAAGCAGTCGCTGCTTCTACACAGCGCAAGTTGAATGTAAGTTTTTCAAATTATAGTGTCTGTTGACATTGTTTACTGTGAAAAAGACACAAGACTGCCTGCTTCGATAAATGTTTACATAGTCTTTCTTGAAGTTTATTTATGTTTATCATCTTTTGGTTTACTTTTAGAAAAGTAAAAGACGGACGAAGGTTCTTCAAGCAATGAACCTGCCTGAAGAAAAGAAGGCAAAAGTTTTGAAAGTCCTTGGGGTACAGTATATGTCATCAGAGGAAGAGATAGATGATAACAATGGGCGATATTTTACTGTCCATTCGCTTCCGTGGAGATGCAAAAAGTTGAATTCAACTTTTAAAAAACTCGATGCAAGACATCAAGAAAATCAAAACAAAAGAAGCAAAAATCAGACCGTGCGTCGCGAGGAAGGACAACCATCAGAACGAAACCCGCCACCAGATGCTCCTTCATTTGCCATTGCTCCTTTTGATGAATCACAATAAAATATTGAACATTCGTGACATTCCTAAAAAGATTTTTTTGTATATATTTAGAGAAAACATTTTTGTTTATAAGTTTTTGTAAATAGACATACATCTTGTGATATTTGTTTCTCTCTTCCTTGCACCTTCTGTATACGTCAATCATCCCATCCTGCAAGCTTTAGGATATTCATTATTTTTATCAGGTGGATGAGATTATAGGTACTTTTAACTCCTAACTCAATAAAAACTAAAAAAAAATTAAGAAAGGAAATTGAGCTCTTGTTGAAAAGTATTTGCAGGTTATAATAAAGGAAATTTTAGTTAAAAAGCGGAGCATAATTTTTTAAAAAAACATTACAAAATCTGGTATTTTCGTAAAGATTATGTCAAATAAACGCAGATCATCGGACAATTACTTCGCTAAAAAAATGTATAATCTTTTCCAGAAAGTTCTTATAATTGCGTGTTTTCGGCTGTGATTATTTTATATAAAATGCATATAATCTATCAGATTAGTTAACATATGGAAATAATTGATTCGCGAAAATTTCATATAATCGAATTTTCGATTATGTCTGAAATATTTAGATTATTCTGAATAATCGAATATAATTTTGCATAATCTCATTACCGATTATTCCTTTTTTCGTGCAGTGATTCGAAAACATTCATATGCAGAATCTGTTCTGTCTTTGACCACACGCTTCCCGTTCTGGTACCATGGAAAACTGCCCCCCAACCTTTCATAAAAGCATCTCCCTGTAACAAAATTTGTGCTTCAGATTGCACAAGCGAACGCCCATTGTACAAAATTAGATTGTTTACCCACCATAAAAGTTCCTTTAGAGACTCCTTCTTTAAATGCACTAGGATGGCATAAGTTTTTGATGCTTTTAGATTTGAATTTGTTGTTATAGAAAAAAACTCCAGACATGTTGGCAGAACTGCTTGTATGGTGGAGGAAAGAGCTCCTATTAATTGAGTTAGCTCCAAAATAGTAGCCTCTTGCCTCAAGCACTGTTTCTGTACTCAAGCACTGTTTCTGTACTCAAGCACTGTTTCTGTACTCAAGCACTGCTTCTGTTTTTTGGCAACTTTCTCCCTTGTTAGATACAGAAATTTTCCGGGTTGCCTTTAGGGCAGATTTTTTCAAATTTATTAGAAATCCTAAATTTTGTAACAGGAAAATCAAAGTGTCTTGTGCCATCAGGACCTCCTCTTGGCACCGTCCTAAAACTAACAATCGTCTAAGCAAATTATAAGTCGTATCAATAATCGACGAAGTACTGCCATAGGGAACAAAGACAGAGGAATTCGTATAGGTTGCATGATCATTCGAACGTCACAAATTTTTTGGAAGAATCGTGCAATGAAATAGGTATCCTTCAGGTCTAACTTGCACATCCAATCGCCTTTGGTTAATGTGAGTTTTAGTGAATACAAACCTTCCATTTTGAAGTGTTCGTAAGGAAAAAATTTGTTTAAATGCTTGATGTTTATTACTGGTCGATTTCCTCAATCTTTTTTTCTTACTAAAATTGGCGTGCTCAGAAGTTGTCCCTTTGATGGAGGCACTTTTAAAATGGCTTCTTTACTCAACATCTGCTCCACTTCTAAATCTATTAATTTTTTGTCTGGCAGACTGGAAACTGGCACATGTGGCGTCTGAATTTGTGTTTGTTCTGAAAGAAATAGGATTCGAAAACCTTTACTACTGACAAGAGATTTTGGTCCTGTGTCAACCTGCATTTATTTCAACCGTCCTGCTAACGGTGCAGTCGGGATTTGCCATCCGGTAAAAAGACATTTTATGGCGGGATGAATTTGAGTAAGGTCCTCCAAGTTCACCCAATTTTCCATCAGTAAAAGTGGTACTGAAAGTTGTGAGTTGAGAAAAAGATCCTTTTTTAATTTTTGCTATAGTAGTGTTGTTTTGAAGATGAGTATTGATTTCGCCCCTCACTTCTTCGTTGATGTGAGGGGCCACACTGAAAGGCCCTTGTATCCACCCTCGACCACTGGTGTGGCGACGACTAGAAACAGCCACTGTAGCTTCTTGTTTCATCTATTTTGACACCTGGGCCATATGGTCTCTATAAGCTTTCTTAAACAGCTTGTTGTCATGTTTTTGTAAATACAAAGCTTGCTCTCTACGGGTAGCAGTTGCTTGAGCCTGAGACATTTTCGACGATGCCATCAAAACATTGCATCTTCTCTCATATGTGATGAAGTTCATTGACTGACCCACCATCGTGACTGCTTTTTCCACCACAGAAGAAATTCCTTTGGGTGATGGGAGATCATCTTCCTCATTGGTAGACGTGCGAACTTGCCCGACCATCGACCACACCTTTGGCAAAGAGCCCATGATATCTCCTACCTTCGCCTGAATCTTCTTCTAGCATCTTTCGTAGTCTCTAGTACTATCATTGCTTTTGATGAGACTCGCCAACGTCTCATCTAATGATTTGATTGGATCCCAGTTCGTGGGTCTAGGAGTCTCAACCATAACTTGCTCCTTTAATTCTTTGTCTGACATAAACTCCTCAGACGCCTCATTTGCATAAGAGGCCATGCCATCAGGAAGAGCCCATTTGAAGGCATCTTCTTCCTTAATAACTTTAAATCGTTTGTGACTTACTAAAACATTTGTCTTCGGCGTTATACGCTATTCACCCATCGTGGTTTCTGTGTCTTCATTGACCACAGAATGATCTTCTACATCTCCGTTACGCTCGTCGTCAACAGAAGTATTTGATGTTATAGGTGCCGAAGCCATGACAATGTAAATTGAAGTATGTATTATAGATAAAGACCTAATTCCAAGGTCCTTTTTCGATCGCGAAGAAGTTGAAAGAGAAACGATGTCTGGGCTCCATTAGCTCAGTCTAGTGGAGCTGGTTGGATTTAGACTAAGACTATTTGATCGATTGTAATTTTATGAAATAAAATCGTAATTTTTTCCACTTAACTATTCTGATATCTTGGCTATAATAAATATCATGCTGGGATTTCTGGCTGAGTACTCCAATATTGACCACAACAGCAATAACAAATTAAATATGGTCCAAATATGTATAACCAAAATGTGTCCAACTCTTTTTACACAAAACAAATTTTGACCTGAAATCGAAGTTTGATTTGGTCCGGAAGCAATATTCGATGGGGTAGCGAAACATTTCATAAGAAAATGCTACAAAATGTTAAATTAAACTGGAATGGTATCCGGTATTTAGTTTTCTTATACGAAATATTTAGGGCAAACCCTAAAAACGAATATCAATGTGGTGACATCTTACCCTTAACAGCCAAGAAAATTTTAATATGTTTTAGTGATTTCCCGATTATTAATACTACTTTGACAGTGGGGACTGGGAAGGCAAGGAGAGCGACAAGGCATGGCAACGACCAAACGACTCCTTGTCCATTGGGCCACTATAGCGGAGCCGATACTCCAAAATTGAGTCCAGACATTCACTAAAATAAAAATAAACGTTAATTCAATGAATTACATAGAAAAGTAAAGTATACCGAAGTTTTAAAGCCTAACACGAACTTTTAAAATATTGGAAAATTAAAATCTTACTCAATTCTAAACCAGGTGATTTTTTAGTTAGATCATAAAAGACCTGTATCCCATTAATCCGGGATACAATTTATGAAATCAGCATAAAGTGCAACTAAAAATTGGAATTTTGCGATAAATTTTTTGTTCATGAATACGGTGAATAATCTATATAATAATACGCTAAGTGTGTCTGTGTGTCTGTGACAGGTAAAGTTGATATCGTCATTTTCCTTTGATGTTGCCGAAAAATTTTTTTGATGTTGCCGAAAAAAATATGTATTCTTTGTCGTGAAAAGCCGCGAGTTTTGTGTGGTTTATTAAATGAAGTTCAAGCACAAAGTAACGGAAATTGTGTTTGCAAAAAGGATGGCTGTCCTTTTTAAGCATTTGTCGTCTGTTGCCTTCAAAATAAATCTTTACAAAAGCATTTAAAAAGGGGCATGGTATATAAATGAAGTATAGAAAGGTTTCTGTAAGGTTTGTTTATGTTTTTTAAAGTTTTGATGATATTATTGATGCGAGACATGTTTGTTAGCTAGCATCAACCACACCAACAACAACTAGCTAGGTAGCTAGGAATTTATAAATATGTAGCCATGTTCTTTATACCTAGCTAAGTCTCCAGTTTATATTTAAGTGACCAGCTATTAGCTGCTGTAGCTACCTTGTGTTAGCTTCAGTTTTATGTTACTTTTTACATGTAAGCTAATCTTAGTGGTCTTTGCTAAGAATGTGCCTGTAACTTATTTTAATTGACATTTTAAGCTTAAATTACCAAGCCACAACAACTTTTAAAAAAGTATTACATAATATTTAAGAAGAGTTTAAGGACTGTTTTTAGGCAAATAATGTATTTTTCACAATTTGTGTATGCAAATAATGTATTTTTCACATTTTGTGTAACTAAACTTATATACATCGGTTACATGCAATATGACGAAACGATTTTTATTTAACATGTAGTAATTCTGGTACCTTAAGTGTAGTGATTTTTGTTGTTCTAGATGTTCTGACTAAAATGTTTTTGTTTATGGCATTTTGTCTCAATTAAGAAAAGTTTCAACTTTTTTGAGGGAGTACAACACCGAAAAAACTTGTGTTTTTTTTATATTTTGTATAAATTCTTACCGGGCAGGACTCTGTACAACATACCGAAATGACTGATCTCTCTCTATTTATAAATTTGATGCATTCCAAATCACAGTTTTTTGAAATTTTGGGTAATATTTAATGAGTACAAGATGCAAATACTGATTTTTGTTGAATCAGAAGTATTTCCTACAACCATTCTTTTTTTACACTTTTGTGGAGAAAAAGTGTATGCAATATCATCAGAATAACTGATTTTGTTGCAAACTGTTTTTCTTTTTCACATTTTGGATTGAAATATTGTTATAAAGGGCATATATCAATAGAAATATATATACCAAAATAATTAAATTCTGCAAACTTTGATTTTGTCGTTCACCTCTCATCTTTTATATTTTGATTAAACTTTTGAGGAAAACCATAGGAATTATTTAGAATTTGTATTTTGTGTTGCAAATTTAGTGCAAAAATTTAACTGTTGTGAGGGAGGACCATATGCAATTATATATACTAAAAATAATAATTTGATATTCTACAAGTTGTATTTTTGTATGCACTTAAATGACTGCTTTTTCTGAGTTGAATTTGATGGGTTTCATATCAATTTTGTGGAAGATTTTATGGCTGAAGACAATATAGAACATGCCAATTGAACTGATTTTTGTTCATATTTTGATTTGCTCCTCATAAACCTTTGTGTTCTACATTTATTGTAAACTTTTGTGAGGAAGGACCATATATGTATACAATGTTTTCAAAATAATGATTTTTGTTGATTTGAAATTTATTCCTTGCTCATTGCTTTTTTGACATTTCAGGTTAAAATGTTTGGTAAAGTCAGTACGGATCATTAGACAAGAAATTGTTTTGTTAACCGGTTAATTTTTACATTTTGTGCATATTTTTGTGGGAGAGGATGGTATGCAACCGAATGAATGATTTTTTAAAGTTTAACTTTTTGTTTTTAGGTGTTTTGTGTTTGTTTAAGTTTGGCTTTTTGATATTGTTTAAAATGCGTAAAGAACTTATTTCATAGATTTGTGCTTACTGTTGCAAGCCTTTCTTTTCAACACTTCAGATTAAAATATTGAAGGTTTTCAACATAATCACATAATAAGATGTATACATATTTGAGATATGTGTTATTTCTGACATTATTATTATTGTTGTCGTAACTGTCTGGGTTGTGACTGTCAATGTTGTAACTTTCTACTAACTAGATTTTACACCTTGCACGCCGTTGTTTTTCATATTTTGTCTGAAGTTTTGTTGGGAGGATTTCATGCGATTTGACATTTGATATTTTGTGTTAGATTTTAAGAACTTTTTTGTTAAATTATGACTTATATACTTTCTTTTTATGCATTTTCAGATTATTTTTTTTAGTAAAAGGCATATTCAATATACTGAAATATTTGCTGATGTCATCAAAATTCAAATGACAGAACTTTTCAATTGTTTTTCTGCCTAAGTGGATTTTTCCACGGGCCTAATCGACTAGTAATAACAATAATACACTTACCAATTTTTTTATCGATCGTGGTAAGAGCTAACAAAAGCTAAAAATTCATTTTTTTCTTACATTTCTTATTACGAAAGAAATAAGCTAAAAAAGTTAAATAAATTATTTAAAATAAGTTTTTATTCAAGTAAAATTAAAATAGTATATTTATTGATATACAGATTAGTATCATTAGCGTAACAGGGTGCACCTCATAAAAGTAAGCCATAGGATTTCGAACCCCACCTATAAAAGAAAAACATACATTGCCACAAAGGGTGGTTCCACCTATCATAGGTGTTGGACGGAAAATAACATTATTAATTGTAGAAGATAGGATTTCTAAAGCAACACCACGTGTGACAACCTTGTGTCACAAAACACCAAGTAGACACGCAATATCCAGGCATAAAACGTGCTTTAACCTTCAGTTGAGAAACATGGCATGATTATTGCATTAGACAGGACCTAACAATGTCCACATGCCGGTAAAGATATGAGTATACCTGGAAATGATTTTACTGCATGTTTTACAATATTTAATTACTGTCTGTAACTGTGACCACAACAACGTCATGCAACTGCTGTTGTTTCTCCACTTCCAGGGAACAAAAGGATTCAATTTTAATTTTACCAACGTGTAAGTCAATAGCAGACTCTTTTAACAAATTTTTACAACCTCAAGAACTTCTAGGTGACAACAAGTGGTTCTGCCCCCAGTGTTCATCGCATCAAGAGGCCACAATTGAAACTCAGATTTCTAATTGCGGCGACTTCCTTGTTGTACAATTGTTAAGATACACATCAGTAAATGGGTCTTCTTTCAAAGACAACAAGTTAGTCAATTGCTTGCCTAAAAAACATCATGTCTTAAAGGTAGCATCTCACCCAACTGACGATGTGTCTTTCAACAACAAGTATAACTTGGTTGCTACCATTAACCACTCAGGTACATTAAAAGCAGGTCATTACTGGGCCTTCATTAAGGACCAACAAAACACCTGGTTCAAAAGCAACGATCGCTGTATTTCTCAAGTAGACACATTCCACTTGAATAATTCTTCGTCATACATACTTTTCTTTTCCAGAAGTTAGCTTATTTGTATGTCACACAACAAATGGGGGAGGGAATCCATGACCCTAGCGGTTTTATTTACACCAGCTGATTTATGTTGGTCAGTGTACCGTGAAACCGGAGTTTGCTCACTCTTCTCTTTGTATAGAGACACTGTAAGAAGCACAGCAAGGGGGCTTAATATCATATCTTGTCTTTGGGCTTAACGATCCCACTTATTACCCCAGTCCAGTAGGGAGGCAGAGTTTGCTCACTTTCCTTTCAGGATTGACAATCCTGCTGCCCTTAGTCATTTTAGAAGAAGCTTTGCAAGGGGGGTAGATTTTCTTATCTGGTCTTCGTGGTGTTACGCCCACGCATATTACCCCAGTTATGACAGGCTGGTACTGTCATTAGGCAGGTCCACAGCAACAATTATCTGTGTAAGGCTGAGTGTTGGAGCTCCATAACACATGTGGAAAGCTACAGCCAGGGTCACAAGTCCTGGCGCGCAGATAGTTGTTTGCTTCTTAAACACATTCTCTAAAGAATAATTTTAAATTTATTCGTTTAAGGATATTCACGTTATGATAAGTTTTATTTATTTCATTTGTACCTATTCAATTCATTTTGAATTGCTTTAATATTTATTGTTTAGTGTTGTGTTCTGTCGCTGTTGTATTTTTCTGCCTTTTACGGTCAATGTTTTTAGGAAATCCTTGCAAAAAGGGGGATTTTGCTTTTTTGAAAAATCTCTAGAGGGTTGCAACCTCTAACTATAGTAGAACCAGCTGTCATTAGACAAGAAATATCATTACAGCTAGCTGTTTTGTCACCTCATCATCAATGACATAATACTTTAATAAGTGAACGTGTGTAGTAAGGCAAACATAGTGTAACACTTGCTTATACAATACACAATTTTTCCACTCAAAAGTGAAAAGGCAGAAGTTGGTAGCAATTGCAATCTTTTACATTAAATTTTGTGTTGTTGTGGGGTTAATGCTAACATGTAACAATGTAGCACAAACCGATTCCTAGTACCATAGTGTTGCATTAAATCAAAGAATTGAATATTTTACCAAACTTGTGGAAAAACACATTTTTTGTGAAACATATTTCGTACATAACCTTGCTTAAAAGTATTAACAACATTGGCCTTCACGGCATGAAATGACTGAGCATGTGAAAATGCAACATAAAGCTGGACGTTACTAAAGAAATGTCTATGTAAAAATATACCAAATTTCTCGAAAGTTTGGCCTTGACTCTTATTAATAGTCAATACGTAAGACAATCTTAAAGAAAACTGACTGCGCTTTAATTGTAAAGGTAGATTGGTATCATTTGGGCAGAGAGACACTCTAGGACTAAACACACTACCACTTCTACAAATAACAGTAAGAATTTCACAATCGATAATTGACCTTGTACCATTATAAATGTTCCCTTATCATTTTTGGCAAAATACATAAGGTCACCGGTCTGGTTTTTAATGTCCGAATTGAATTTGTATTGCACTCTGTGTTTTAAGGTCGTTGAAGGTTCTTTTTTAAGCTTGTTAATGAAATCTCTTGTGTCTTCTATATAATTTTGTTTTAGCTGCTCTTATTTATAAGTAAAGAATTTCTTCCAATCGTCCAAAGCGGATGACCCATTTTCTCTTTGGCGCTTCGACGGATTCTCTTCTCCTGGACCTGGTAATCTTGCATGTGCTTTTGGCATCTTTTTCTATAACTTGTTACGGCTTTAATGGTTAATCGACTTGTGGAAGGGTGGAAGGTGTTGTAACTTTTACGATAGGATCTGAGGTGCCGTGTAACAGAGCACGAAATATCATGTAACGAAAATAAATACAACTTATGTAAATTGAAAAAAAAATTGTAGTTGGAAGTAGCCTATTTATTTGAAAATAAAACTCACCAGAACTTATGCCGTAAAATAAAATTGCTGACTTAGTCTTTGCAGTATGAAGTAACGTCAGGCTGTCCACTTTTTATTTCAACGTTTGCGAGAAAGTAATTTTTTGAAAAGAACATTATGTCTTATAGCGCACTGCTATAGGCATTCTACACAGCGCACTACTATGAGGACTTCATAAGGTTGTGCAGCACGGTTTAGCGGCACTTAAACGCTCAATCTAACGTTCAATGCAGGGTTACCTAGATACACTCTACATTAATAATCGGTTGTGCGCGAGATAAAACTTGTGTAAACATGAAATAGCAGATGCGATACATTTTTATTTTAAGCAACAAGGTTTCTTATTTCTATATTTCTGTTACGTGTTTAACCTTTGCTTAGACAAACCTAATTTGGCAGGTCCAGTTCACTTTTGTGGTAAAGCACTTGTGTATCACCTACTTTCCTTGGTATTATTGTATATCCTGGGTTTCCACTAATGATATACATTAAATGAAAAGCCAGCCGTTGTATCCCATTTGGTTATGGATTGCTCGCTTTGGAGAATTCGAGTTTGGTGCCTTTTAAAAGATCTCTTTTCATAAATTTTATTGTGGACTTATTGCGAACGTTTAAAATTCCTCTTGTATGTAGCCATATCTTGAGACAATACAAAATCTCCACGATATATATCTACATAAATTACATATTTCCGTCATAAAAACATTACTAATACTAAACGTCTGCACGTTAGAGCTATTATTACTTTAGGGGGGTGCATGCGGAAACACAAGAACTTTGATCTCAAGTTAAATACAAAACAAAAGTGAAATCTATATGTCAACTTTAAGAGCTACCTGCTTGTTCTAACAAAAACGTCATTTAATTATTACTTGCATTTCTCTGACCCGCTCACATTATAATTTTTTTATGCGGACATTGGGTGTTATTTGCAACGATACATTTAACGTCGCGATATAAAAAAAATAAAATAAATAAAATGAATAATAAAAAAAAGGTTTGGTAATTACGTCGTCAAATAAGCGCTAGCAAGATCAATTTCAGTAGTTACATCAAGTAACTATCAACGTCAAGTGTATTTGATATGACATCTTTTTATCGAGGGCTCTTCCTGGTGCTTTATCGAGCGCTTGCCCTAGGATACATTCATATGTTACCACGACTGCAACCTAAAATTACGAAAGGATATTAAAATATATTTAGATCGCTACTTGTACGTTTTATTTAAAAATTTAGTAAATTTTCATACAGGCTAACGAATAGTCCTTATTTATGTGTTCAAGATGGCTGCATGCGGCTTAATCCCCGAACCTACGTGTAAATGAAGACTATCCTTTACACGAAACTGGTTTATAATAATTTAAAAAATGTATGAAGCCACAAAAAGTAATTAGTTTGTCATAAGAAACTTAAGTTAAATGTTTTTGCTGCCAGTATTTCTTTAACATAAGAGTTTGTAAAAAACGTGTAACAGTAATATATGGTTTCGTGACCTTTAAGAACTGATTTAAAACAAATAGGTTTGGAACTAACGAAAAACCCAAGTGGTAACGTCATTGCATGGAGGTATTAAGGATCTCTTTAGTATGGTCATTATTGTAATTCAATAACGTAAAATTCCAATTTTTGTGCATAACGCATGTCAAAAACTTTAATTGTTGTCTTAATTACTAAAATATTCTGAACACAAAAACATTGCAAATAATAAATACAGCTAACCTTGCAGTTGTGTGGAAAAGTTTTCTACACTTGGTACATCACACTGAATTTCACCAGGACGAGTGTCGATTAGACATTGCCGTAAATAAGCTGTTTTGTCTTTGAAACCAAAACAATTATTTTCATCTACTGTGTCTGTTCTACTTTTGAAGTAAATGGAGAGACAAAACTCCTTCCGTAAGCATTCGTCAGCACATTGGATGTAATTGTTTGAAGTTGTCTTTAAAACAACAAAACGACTTTTGCAGTGTTCTCTACTTATGTTAAAAACTCTGTCATGAATTGGGAATAAAGTGTGTAAATCGCAGAATGGCTGCTCAGCTTTTACGGGAAAGAACGTAATGAGATATGAAGCAAATATAATTTTCTGTAACATTTTTGCAGCTTTCATTTACTCTTCTAACCGTTTTAAAACTTTCCACTATAATCTTGTTTATATTTTCTTTTCTTATTCTTCCAATTTTCTTTGATATTTTGTTCTTTATCAATTTTTTCTCGCCTTTTTTCTTTTTAGAGATTTCGTTTTACAGTTTAATTTTTCATGTGAGCGTTATATCTAAATCATTTAGGTGTTATCTCTTTATTTTTATGTTTTTGTGCAGCGAACAAAAACAGAGAATGTTCTCATAACATTGTGTAAATTATCCACACCTTCAGTTGTAGCAACTTCAAAAGCAGAATTTCATTATTTTTATGGTATACCAAATCAGAATTTCACAAAGAAATTCTTGTTTTTATATTATGCGAAATCAACGGGATAACTTTATGTCACAATCCTTTTTAGCGATGAAATAGAATATTTTCTACGTTCTAATAATATTCATACATTAATTTGTCAACAACTTCTTTAAATTATTTGGCTTACTTAATTTTTGACAAAAAAATATTTCCCCTTTACTTAACACACAATCTGTTTTATTTAGATAGCCGTTCATGTGTGTTATCTTGAATTAACAATAAATTATTTTTCGTAATCATTAGCGTATGTAACGTATGAAGGATAAAAGGCGCCAGGAATTAAGCATGCGGCAAATTCAATGTATCTGTGATGTTTCCATTAGAAAGAGTAAAATTTTATGATTAAAAAATATCTGTACGCCCCCCCCCCCCCCTAATTGCTTCCAAAATCAAACCACAGTAACTACTTGCATCACTTATTGCATGGAAGCTGCCACATTGCTATATTGAGAATAAAGCAATTGCAGTTTTGTTTGATCAGTCCGATCGAATGGATTTCTTCTGTGTTTCGTTTTTGTTTTTTCTCATCGTCCGCGTTTATTCAGGCTGAGATCGTTAATCTGCGAATAAGCGGTGACCTTTTGTATTTTGGGCCATGTGGTATGGTAGCGCACGTTGCGAAACGCCAGCTAATTATATAATCAGTTGTTACCTTTGAATGATTCTGAACAAAGGCTACTTTATTGTTTAAAAGATATTTAATCTTTAATCTTGGCTGCAAAACACGGTTGCAGTAAATAAAACAAAGGATACCACAAATGTATTTTACGACAATCATTAAAGAATCAAATTCTTAAGTTTTCACGGAATTTTGAAAAGATATCTCCAGTTTGATCAATGTTTAAATAAGTTGAGGTAAACAGCAAAGTACATGTGCATATAAAATATGCCTGATAAAAATCTTAAGGATGTTGTGGACGTCTTTGCCTACAAAATATTTACCACGATAAGCTTGTTCGTCAACCTGTTTTTTTAATTTCTACAATCGTGGACAAAAATATTGAGACTAAGGCATTTTTACTCATTATCCAAATATGGAGAAAACAGTCAAACAGTCAATGCTCTGCAGCCGGCAGGGTGCAAAGTCGCTGCTTGTGCACACAAGTAGACCAGGCAGAGAGCGTTGAAAAGTTGCTAGTCACATTCTTTAGCACGCCCGCACACCGAAATAATTCACATCGGGGACCACGAAGGACCCGAAATTCGTGATTTATGACCTTGCTGACATCAGCAACAATTTGCACATTTTAAGAAATTCGTATTTACCAAATAACCTAAGCCCACTCTGAACATTTACAAGTGAACTTTGACAAGTTCAAGATGTATGAATCTAATACAGAATTAGCCTATGTAATTACTTGTGGTTGCCAACTGCGAAATTCGTTGTCTTATGCCAACATATTGTCACCACAATTGTAGTCTCATTGTTTTACACCTATATAAAACGCGTATTGCGATTTTTTATCTTTAAAGTAGCAATGTTATGAGAACTAATCCTTTGTAACCAAGATTCTCATATGTTTAAACAAATATTTTTTTCTTTGTTTCGTCTGTTTGTTTGTCACATATAAATGCGATTTTATTGGCCACAATTTTCTGCAACGACCTATACCCGGAATGCTTATGTTTTTGTTGTTGTCAATGTCTGGATGATTGTGGGCGCAAAAGGGAAGCATAAAAGCTGAAATTTTGGATCCTACGTTTTAAAAAGAATTCCAAAAATGTAACAGTGCTGGGAAACTTTGATGTAAACAAGAATGTTTGAATCTGTGAGTTTGAAATTTCGATGTCTAAATAATTGTCGGGCGCAAAAGCCTTAAAGAAAGAATTTTGGATCGTAATTCTGTATTCGAATTACAGAGAATGTAAAAGGACTTGCGGACTTTGATGTAAACAAAGATATTCGAATTTATGAGCAGGAAATTTTGATCTGTTTTATGTTGTTTAGTGGATTAGGCTTTGAGTTTAGTGAAATGAACGTTGTAGGTTTCCATTGGCCTTTGGATGTTGGATTTTGGGTAATACGACGCATAACTACTGTCTACACCATGAACCGGGGTGGTGAAAAATCTTTTAGCGTTTTAGTCATTTCACCAAGACAAAATGAAATGTCCATGCATTTATCGTGGTTGATCAGGATTTGGTTTATTTTGTTTATGTATTCAATGGTGTGGGTTATTGGTGAGTCTGGGGTTTTCGCCTTGAGCTTTTAGATAGCGTGTTGTTGGAACAAAAAGCGTGGTGCACAGATAGTGTGTGTATTCAAAGAGGGTGGCCTCCGCTCATGTAATATCATACTTATAGTATTAAGTTGCGGAAATATGGCCTGTGGGAAAAACGAGTTAATGTTTTTTTTTTCCAACAACCCATTTGTTTAAAAAAGCAAATTATCAATGCTCACAAATTGATAAGAATTAGCGTAAAAAATATTTACCATGATAAGCCTGTTCGACACCCAGTTGATTTAAGTTTTCGTCTAATTGTTTGACACCTGCATAAAATGCGCATTGTGACTTTTTATCTTTAAAGTAGCAACTCCAATATACTTACTTTCTCTTAATCATCGATCTTTATCAACTAGTTTTAAGAAACAAAAATAAGATTCAGTGATTTTTTTTAATTTGAATAAGTTATAAAATGTAGAAATATTTATAGCTTATCCCTTATTTTCTTCCAAGATGTTTTAATCTTGGTTCGACACTTTTATGCAATTCTTCTTTTTCCGGGCGCTTTAACCTGTTGGTGGCAAATGATTTTCACCTTACAATTCTAGACGAGGTGTTCTATTACGCCACAGGCGTATGTATACGTCAAAAGATGTTTTCATGCGACCAGAGTAATCAGACGCGAACAACTATACACGTCAAGTATTGTAACCTTGTGCGACCTACCATTTTTTACCTCAACAACCAAGGATTATCATATTATAAATGTTAAAATATACATAAAAAATGTTCATTTCTTCTCTAGCAAGTTATCTTTCAGACTTTATTATGAAATTTTTTAAAACATGGTGCTGAGCAGAGTTCAGAATGATTTATACAATTATTGCATTTAAAGCGATTATTTTTTCTGTTTCCTTCTTGGCGCAGGTCTGCAATGCTATTTGGGGTTTAATTTATTTTCAGTTGGTGGAACAGGTTACAAGACAAGTCTTCCAATTATTGGAGGGTCGTATTCTGCACTATGTGAAATAATTCCGCAAAGAATTTATGAGGAAGCCCTGACTATTTACTTTAATTTTCCCTTTTAATTTCAATGGAATCCTTTAATTGTGATTATTGTTTCAGTAGCTTAGTTTAATATTTTCACTAATTTCGACACTTGATCAACTAGTGAATCACTTCTTATCACCTGTTAAAAGTTGGAATTGACCAAGAATAAGCTTGTACCTGTGTGTTATACTTTTGCTGCGAACTCATGGTGTTGAAGTCAAGACCAAGCGTTGCAAGGACAGTATAGGTTTCTTTAATTATGTTTAGATATTAATGTTGTAGATATTGGTGTGTACATAATAATTAAGTGTAGTTGTGATGTTTTTCTTCTGCAATTAATGTTTAGATATTTTATTTATGGTGTATACAGTCTCAAATATCGACATTTCATTATGTTATATATCCACAGAATTTGCATGTTGAAAAGAAGTGACGCTAAATAGGACAAATTCATAATCGATACGGATCAGATATGATTCACATCTCAACTGGGATCTTCTAATGTGCGAAAGGCGTATACTTAGAAAAGGGAGCTAAAAATGACGAGATTATGATAGACAATGCATTTAAAATACCGACACGCAAAATGGTACCGTAAGTATAAAGATGCATGCAATTGCGGTATAAAAAGAACGCCTGAACCCGTGGATTTTTCCACAGGCCCCGACTAATGTTCTGATAAAGCATTAAAGTAAAGAAACTAGTACTGGATGACTAACAAAACACAACGTAAGCAAATGTATAAACGAACACAGAAGAACAAGTTTTGTTGTGTAGAAGAAGACAGTTACACCTCGCGTTAAGACTGTTATAATGACATTTAAATAAAACAGAAATGTTACGAGGAGTTGTTTCATTTAAAAATATATTAAACAAAAACTGTCCCGATTGTTAAACTGAAAAAAAATAAAACAAAAGGAAAAAAATAAAAATAACAAACAAGAATGTTAAATGAACGAGCGAACGAGCGAATTATCCAACAAAAATAGCTTTTGAAAATCATTGTTAACAAAGATAATGTGTACTGTGATTAAATGAGACCTCAGATGTTTTTTGTTTCTAAAAAACCTATCTACCGCATTCTTCTTGATTAAGATTCAAGTCATGCATAGAACGTTTCTTAAAAACGTGTCTGTTTAAAGAAGTGATATGGAAATTTCAATTTTTCTCATTTTCATATTAATGCTAAAATGTACTTATAAAAGAATATGTATAGTTGAATTCCTATTATAAATCATTACAGCTTCAGATGCTGCATTAAAAGTGTCCCGGACTTGACAATTGTCAGGCAATGTAATCGACAATGAATTCTCAATACACACATGTAATTTTTCCAAGTCCAAATCCAAGTAGCGTAATAATAATAAAGATTATAATAATAATAAGTTTTCCACTATTTATAATAAAGTTCCGAAAATAAATTTTTTAATGTCTTTTTTTTTCTTTCTTCCAATTTTTTAATAACGCCCATGAAAACTAAGTGGTTTTTCAAAACAAATAACTCTTTGAACAATTTTGGATACCCCTGCATGGCATTTAAGAAATCTAAAAATTTTAAGCGTCACTTAACTAGTCAAGGGGCACCTTCCTCCCACCAATTACGTGAACAAGTCTTTTAGGCCCTGTACTAAATAGTCTGATCCAGACCACTTGAGTAAAATGCGAGTGACACATTCAAATACCGCCTTTCAAGTTTATAATACAAAAGTCAACTGCGCTATCAAATTTATGATATTTTCAGTTGCTACTAGATCGTTGAGAGTTATTAATCCAGTAATAACAGGGCAAACTTTTTTCTTTGAAAGTTCACAATCAATATTATCATCATTTTTAATGTTTTGTATCAGCAGTGATAACTCATTTAAAAAACTGCACCGGTGATCTTTCTCTGTTCCATCCATCGTTCAGTATATAATGCAAATTTTAATCTGAAAATGGTAAAACTATTATACATTACATTAAATAAACACAGGTTTCATTTGTTGCTGTTAATGTCCTTTAGGTAATAACGTGTCAAGAGCAAGATTGACCAAGCACTTGAGAAGGGGGCAGGTAGTGTTAACTCATTATATAATCTTAAATTTTATTAACATACAGCTAAGAAGAATAACTAGGCCTGAGAATTACTACGTACCTCTGAATTACTTATTGTATCGGCGAAAAGGGGTTAACGAGCCGTAAAGAAGCAGTTTTCAGAAACGAAAGTTTATCATGGAGCGGTGTGCGATGTAAGCAAGGCTTAACCAGCTAAACTCTTTTCTGACAGTTGGGGGGTATTTTAGTCAATATTTGGATCTATACTTGTAACAATAACTCTGAAATGAGAGCATACACAAAATCACAACAAACAGTTTTTCTCTTCTCTCTTTTTCAAAACTCCATTCATGCTAACACACATGCTTATGAATTAACAGTTTGCAAAATATCCTTAGTGTCACCTGTATACAAAATCTGGTTGCTCTCTTTTCCTCTTGAAACAATCCGATTATAGCGATTAAGTGAAAAAAAAGAAGTTCTTACTCTGGAATTACCAATCATAAATTCCGTGCCACTATTAGGTAAAGTATATTTAGCCATTTTGGTTTTTATAGCAAAAGCTGTTTCTTCAAAATTCTAGGTGATTTTACTTTCATTGTTAATGTCAGTAAAGGGGTGTAAATAATTTATTTGTTGTGTTATTGTGTCAGAAGACAAAATCAGGACATGTTTCACCTTCAACTGTTTTTATGAAACATCTGTAACAGAAAGAGTGCTGGCATTTGATTAGCTAATGCTATCATTTTAAATATACAGGAGGAAAATGAGTACAGATCCAAATTTGAATTGTTCTCCTTTTCTTAACTTTGTTTCTGCGGCTTATCAACTTTTCGTATATTTTGTAAGATGCATACTTAGTCCAGTATGCAAAATTCATTGAAATAGGTGCAACGAATTGATTTTAAAGGCGCGACAAAACCATATTATTTTGTTATTTTATCTTATTTCTCTTAAACATTGAATTTGAAAAAATCAGGGAAGCCTAGACCAATACGCCAAGTATCAAATAACTGGCGAAATGTTTACAACAATAACACCGCCCACGATCCAGGTCCATTATCCAGCTTTTTCTTGATTAATATAGTGCCAGTTATACACCGAGTATGTATTCTCGATTGACATATAACATATAAAAATTCCTGTGCTGGAGGGACTGAACTCTTTTGTATCATATCAATAATGGTTATGCAATTTGGAAGTTTCACTGACCGTGAATTTTATATGACATCATATAATCGTATATGCATACGCCCAGGCTGCAACTTTGCGATTTTCACTCTTCACAATATTGTCAAGAAACTTCTAATTTTCAATCCACAGTGAACGGCTTATCCATCTATGATTATTCACTAATAATAATTCCGTAATGAAAACCAGAATCTCTCTTGTATATTTTAGTGCTTTGTTGTTTTATTATTGTTGTTGTTTTTTAAAAAATAGTTAAGTGCTAAAATAAATGAAATTAATAGCCTACCTAACCTTATTTAATATTTTAGGCGTTCTGGTTCCCTGGTTGCAGGGTTAACGTGAATAAATCTGTTTTTCGTTTTTAAGCATAGGTTCTCGGTCCCAGCTCTGTATTATTAGATGCCATGCTACAGATTTTATCCACAAATTTCAACGTACCACACAATGAATTTTGATTTCGTCATAACAATAAATTTAAGTTACAAAAGCACAATTTAAATTTAAATTGTAAATTCATAAAGTAAATTGACTATATGACAATGTAAAGGAATATTACCATTTTGAATTAAATCCTCGATTCCCAGAGCTGTGAACCGCAAACGAATCCACCACTCGACGTGCGCCAGTGCTTACAACAATGACATAGAAAGTGTAATAAAATGGTGTGTACATTTAGATTGAAATATGTATCTCATATATTAAAACCTGTACCCTGTTTAAAATGTTACGGATGCACGAAATGTCAAATCTAATGTTTTGTTTTTATAATCAGAACGAAATAGGCGAAGATCTGGTGACTGGACTATGTATTGTAGTGTAAATATGAAAATATGTTTTCAATATTTTCGACAAGTAAAAGTGTCTTTATATCTCTTATTGTATATCTTCTCCTACGTCACGTGGTTTACTGGGTGTTTTCTCACTCCAGGGTAAGAATGTCCTTAAAAATCATTCTTTGATTTTATTGCGTGTATCTGTCACTTTAGACATTTTTCCTTTGTAAGTATCCCATTCGCAAAAAAATTCATAATTTAAAAACTGCTAAATATGTTCAACATACAAATTTTGCGAGATTTGATGGCTAAAGATACCTACGACGGGCGAAGATCTGGTGACTCGAGTATGTATGACAGGTGGATTTTTTCACGGGTTAACGACCAGTAATAGTACTAGCATATTTTGTCTGCGATATAATAACTGCAAAAATCGTTTCGTATTAAACATGCACAAACAACGAACATTAGCCAAACTTGTTGCTTAACCAGTCGATTAGTTAGATTAGAAACGATTAGTCCCCCGATTAGTTTATATTATTAGCCTAGTTTGTCTTTCTGACATTTTTATTCCTTTCATTATTTTTTCATGAACAAATTTACTTGTTTACTATAATATGAAGTTGGCTGTTTGATTAATACAGTTAACTAAGTCCTAACTATCATAAATGGACACGGAATTAGTATAAATCCCCTCTTAGCATTATTTGTTGCCTGTTGTCAATAAATCCCTCACCAGTATTATCAAAACGTTTTTCTGACAAAGTGATCAAAGTTAACATAGGCAACTTCAGCGCGCTCTAAGCTTAAAGTAATAATATAAGTCGATGTTGAATTACTGTATTGAATTTGTTGACATCGTACAGCATTACTTCAATTATACATTGATCACGTACATTTCTAACGACACAACACAATTACACTCGACCAATCAGCGAATGCCAAATTTTAAAGTAGCTAAACTGAACCATCTTAAGACGTGGAAGAGGGCCCGTTTTTCTACCAACCACGCTGATACAATGACTCACCTCATGATAACCTCGCGTCCAATTATTATATTCTCAACTCGAACTTGACAGTTATGACGAATTATAGTTTTGTATGAAAAAGGTTACCTTAAAAAATCTGCTTAAAAAGAAATTTGACGTGTGGAATGCTTGTAAAAAACATTTTTAGTAGTCCGAATTCTATTTTTACGAACGCCAGGGATTTCTTGGCGCGACAAATTGACGTCAGATGCCTAACAAGAACGGGAAGGAAATATTTTTTGCACAAAACCTTTCTTTTATACAAATGAAGAAGAAAAAAACTTTTGATTCAAACTCGCAATTATATCTATGTGATTTTGTACATGCTTTAACAGAATATCCAACATAGCATCCTCATAGGAAACAAAATTTTGTCGGACAGGTGACGGATATTTTGCCCCGTAATAAATTATAACCGGCACAATGTGAAGTTGGAAATAAGCATGTTATTTCTTATTAGGCCCAGCATAATTTTTCTTACCACCAGAAAATCGAAATAGGTAAGGTAAGAAAAATTACGCTCGGCCTTTTCCCATTTTTCTGCGGTGAGAATACTAACCGCGCTTTTTGATTGATTAATTCCATTGTTCTTTGCGTACTGGTCTTACCCACTCGAACAAGTATAATAAATTTTTGTATTTCTTAAGAGGTTGAGATGTAACCACGCTGACTTTGTGCTTATTGGTTGATTGTAATTCGGGGTTTGCTATGACGTGGATTTGAATTTTTGGGAATGCTCTGACATTTGTTTGCTTAGCTTTCGTTTGAGTAAAAATAAATTTGATATTCTTCAAGAAAGCTTAGTTAACTAGGCTAATTTTTTATAAGAATGATGCATCCTTTACAGCGTTAAATTTTTAGCACTTGAAGATTTTTATAACATTATAACATAGACTAAAAACTTTTAACAAAGTCTTATGTCGTTGACAAGCCTAATAAGAATGATAAAATCAATTTTTGTTAGCAACTAGGTTATGTAACATAGGCTTTAATTCGGTAAAAATTAACGACATCTTCAAAATAGCGCAGTCACTAGAAAGAAGCAAGTAAGTAAGTAACGGGAAGTTTTTACGTCCTTAAGGATTCCATCCCAACGATTGACTCTTCCTCCACTTCGACTGTGACTATGTTACATTACAACCAGAGATACGTATAGCATTGGTCTAACTTGCTTGCCTGCCACACAAGCCAGTTAGCGGTCAGTAAATGGCACCAAATGGGCTGGCAACAATACATTTAAAGTGCGCCTAAGTGGGAGCTTAAACCTGAAACCTTATGACTACAAGTCGAACGCGCTACACTACACCATCTCCTCTTATATATTATTAGGGGTAAAAGAACTGAAAAAAGGAGCAAAATATTCAAAGTAAAATATAACATTTTTACTGTCATCAATTTTATCTACCTAGTGATAGCAGCTCAGAAACAGCTATTTTGTCATAAGCAGAAGATGCGATGAATCCTAGTTTTTCATTGTATGTATTGTATGAATGTTTATATGAGAAGCGAAGTGGTATTTTCCATACAAACACGCCAGTCCAGCTATCCGAACTGACTTTTTATTTTTGTGCATGATTAAAGTTATTAAAAAAAATATTTTTTCTGTACATAGTGCAAAATTAAGGGAAGTGAAACAGTTGGCTGGTTTACATCTATAACGCAAACGCGGAAGCAAGTGAAACAAAACGTGTGAAGGAAATTTTTAGATTCAACAAAGAAGAAATTATGCTACATCTTTTGATAAAATGCAGAACACTTACAGCTTCAAAATGTTAGGACTTTCTGCAAGCAAAGAGAATCATGAAAGCTTTAGTATAAGTCGTCCTCAAACTTTTATCGATTTTACTACTAACTCCTATATTTTTATTTTTTCGACACAACCTTGTGGTTAACATCTTCGTGTTTTGGAAAAGGTTTGCTTCAGTATCTTCTGGTTTGGTCTCTTTATATATAAAAAAATGAACATGCGCTTACGGAAGATTATATCTTTCGTAAACGCAGCTATGCGAATAGTCAACATAAGTGATTAGTCAACAATCATGAATTTTGACGTTTGATATTGTTAAATCAACGACATCCTCAACAAAACATTCTTACTTTTTAAAATAGACATTTTTAATTTTTTAGCAATATATCTATTGCAAGATATGTATTTTTTCATTCGTCTTCAGGTCGTATTTTATAATTTGAAACCTTTTATTCTCTTGCGTATTTAAAAACATTGCCAGCGTACATTGCTAGTTAAAAAACTGATATTCTTGCTTTAACGCTTGCTTCACATCTACTTCATTTCCTTCATCAGTTCCCACCCCCTCAGCTTCTACGTCTGCTTCATAGATGTGAACCAGGTATTTATATCTAATGGTGCAAAGTAAAGCCTGATATTGTTTCATATTATACACGCCCCCAACTGAACAACGTTAAAAATGTTTTTAAATGTATATTTTAACTTTGATTTGTAAATTTTATGTTAAACTTTGGTTTTTAAGAGAATAGAACTAATTTGTACACTTTTAGATGTGAGTCATACCTTAATTATGAAAACAAGATTTTGAAGGAAATGACTAAAATGTATTAGATGACAACTCAAATAAAACAGGTAAGGTAGCTGATATTCCTGATTTTTACAGGAAAGTGCCTGTAAAAATCCAAAGGTTGCTCGAAAGATGCCTGAACTTGTTAGGATAAGACTTTGGCGTTAAAAAAATATAAATGTTTATAATTTCGTGAATTCAAAGATTGATATTGTTATTAATGGGAGACAAAATAAATACCTCAAATCAAAATGCTTTCTTAACAGAAGATTTAACAGCACTTTGCAACACCGACAATAGACTTTATCAACAGCGACAACGACTTTAGTTCATTGCATATTTTTGATACTCCGGGTATTGCTGTTCACTATGATTTATCTTCTTTTTAAAAAGAACTCCAACTGCAGTGGGTTGAGTAAAGAAAGATCTTTGTAAAATAATTGGATTATGAATATAAAGCCTGATAGTTCTTCGAGAAGAACATGTGTTGAATAGGCCGAATCTTAACAAGCTTTGCCCTATTTTTTAAAAACAAGAAAATTCAATTTAATGAAGAGAATATTCTCTATGTTCATAAAAAATCAAAAGAAATTATTGAAATAATCAATTTCACAATAAATGCTGTCGGCAAAACAAAGTATAAGTCCTTTGGAATGTTACTTAAAAGCGCGGCTTTTTTATGTATTACATCTTGGCCTGTTTAGCCTCACTTTGATATAGGTTTCTTAAAAATCAGGAAAGAAAAAAATCTGTGTTTTTTGTAATATTTGTGTTTGTGTTGTGTAAATATTTGTAAACATCAAATAGAGGTTACATTTAATTTATATTGCCAAATAAAATAATTAGCATACCCATTTCAAGAAGCTTTTCTCATATCTTCTTCGCTTATTACTTTTGGAATACAACCTGAAAATTATTTAAAGTGAAACATGAAAATACATAGTAAAGTTTCTCAAAAAAATTTAGACGATGTTTTATCCTGTATATATATTTATTATAAATAAATAAAAATAAATAAAGCTTTCTTCTCCTTTTTTCTCTTCTGGGACTTTAAATAAGTTAAAAACAACATGGAGGATTTCCCTCATGCAAACAAAACTTTGTGTTGTATTTTCTGATATTTGAGTGGTTGAGAAACAAAGAATTCTGACTCCAACATTGTTGGCGCGTGGTTTGTTCATAACTGCGTGGTTTATGTACAAAAACAATCCTGAGAAGATCATAGTTAGTTAAATGTTTTCTTATATTAACTATTGCAGCATTGTTTATTTCATCTGATAATGTTCGTGCAGATTTTAATTTGATCTGTCGTAGTCATTATTTACTCCTTTTTTACTTTTGATGGCACGAGAGGCCCATGGGGCCGGCAGAATTGTAGCTACGACCCCTGTAGAAACAGGGATTTAAATAACACTAATTTAATAACAACTGCTGCTGTAAAGTCTATACCATCCGTAATAAAAAGAAAGGATAAAGCACATGCTCACAAACAATTACTTACAAGGTGAGCAATACATTGTATGCATAATGCATTGCGACTAAGTTTGACAGTTCTACGGAACCGAGAATAAATATATACATAAAAATTGTTCGTCTTGCACATTCACAAAAGAAAAAAAATATGAAAAATGAAAAATGCGTTAACTAAAACAACGTCTTCAGAAATTTTAGGTGTGTGTTTTCAATGGAACTATTAGCTATTAGCTACAACAACTTTATTGTCGTCCTCGTAATTTTAAAATATTAAGGGAGTATCTGTGAACTGCAAACCTTCCGTTTATTAAAACCGTTTTTGGAGAACCAAAGTATTCATTCCCTGTAATCCTCTAGCTAATCTTCAAATGATATTCTTATTGAATTTTTTAGCGTATTTAAATATTGTATTTAAATATAGAGCTAACAAATTTTTTAGCGTATTTACTTACATTGCAGAGCTAAAGCTGGAAGTAAAACCTTTCATGCTTGATGTTCTTATTTTCTTCTAATTATGAACTACCAATATGGAAATCGCCCAATCTTCCCCGTACGAAAGCTAATAATTGCTGGTTTCGAAAGTGTACTTAATTTGTTTGTCATAAAATTTCATAATTTATACTGCGTAAAACTTTAATTACTAAAGAAGTACTAAGAATGACTTTTGACAAAAATATTTTTTTCATTTTCTAAAGCTTGGATTTATGTAACGAAGCGCTGTATTGGGTGTAGGCGTTGTAATGAATTTATGTAACAATTCGCTGTTCCCTCCTCTGTACTTTCCAAAGTTGTCATTAACACGTCATGAAAAACTTATCACAAGTGTTTTCCAGGCCTTAAGTAAAAACTTCGTCACAAAATATTACTGACGACAAGACTTGTTTGCCAATGACGTCATAAAATTTGTCAAAATGGAAAAAAAATTACAGTAAATTTAAAATTCGCTAAATATTTGTATAATTGTTTGTAATGATGGAGAATTATCGCGATAGTAAATTGACAACAAAAAACCACATTATTTGCAGTTTACACACCCATTTTCAAGCTATTAAAATCGTACAATGTTCTCATAAATATATACAAGTTACAGTTGTTAAATACTATTAAATACTAATTGTATAAATAAAATACAATATAATACAAATGTTTGTAAGATTTAAAAACATTTTCAAGAACATTTCCTGGAAATATCAAGTTGTAACTTTAAACATGAAGTTATAAAAACCCCCGTACAAATAAGATTAAGGAATACCCTCATCTCATGAAAGTTCACAGAACAGTTTCATACGTTTTTACGCAGTCTTTTGGACAAAGGGATAATCGGTAGGACGTAAATGTTTAACTTTTGAGTTTCGTTTCGTTGAATCATGTAATATGAACAATAAAGAAGGGTGTTTAACCTTTAATTCAAAACTTGCATTTAAACACTTCTTGATGCATATTAGACGAAACATGTTGGATGATGTCAAATGAATATGATCAGATAGATTTAAAACAATGGTTTATAGAAAAGAAGTCAATGTCTCAGTCCTGACTTATAAATCTCCAGCGCAGACAAACTATATATAATTTAAGTTTGAAGACGTCGCTTCTTTATATTGGAAGTCAGTCATAAGGAAAAGAAAATTGCGAAATATTTCTGTATTGAACATGAAGTACTTTAAAAGAAGATCAAAGTGTTTGTGTTTAAATGGGCAAATGTCCGTTCTCAACCGTACCAAAATTTTAACTAAAATACTTTTAAATTTCGGAAGTTACGTGTCTTTTTTCAACATTAGACGCCATGATAAAAAACTGTGAGACAAAAATATGACTTTTTTAGTGTTAGCTTGGTAAATGGAATGGTTGATTACACCGGAATTCATAGATTGTGGCAGTCACGATACAAATGTTGTGACTAATATTTCCTTATATCTTCACAGCCGGTTAGCCAGGAGAGCCAGCATAGTTTTTTCTACCGGGAAATCAGAATAGTTAAGGTGGGAAAAATTATTCTTGGTCGTAAACGAAGTTTCTACGGCCGGAATGCTGACTGCGCATTTTTATTACTTACTTCCATTGTTTCTTGCTTACGGGAAATCTTTTCTTCCTTTTGTTTTAAGTGATAATATTCTCACTCACCCGAACAAACATGATTAATTCCGCTTTTAATTAAAAGGGATGTGAACATACTGGCATTATGCTCATTGGTTGATTTTAATTCGGGGTTCGCTGTAAGAAATTAGTTTGGGTTTATTAGTAGATTAGAGAGAAATTCATTTTAATTTACTAGTATAAAAACCAGGTAATAGAGTTATCAACTGTCCCATCTTGAGTTCACATAGCACATCTTAGACCACAGGTACAACTATTATTTGGCGTTGAAATTTAATGACAATAATTATAATGGCGACGTTTAGCAGGATGTTAACAATAAGAAAAAGAAGTTCGTCTAAATGTTGACCGGAAAGTTGATTTGCGTCAGTTCCCTATTAATTAATTTAAATTACTTTGTTACCGCCATTATCTTCATTTTTTGTAAAAGCAAACAAGGAAGCCAATAACGGTAATTACATTGAACATATGCTTTTTATTATTTTGAAAAAAAACCTTCCCTGCTTCCTACCACAGTAAAGGTAATTTTGTTTCATGGGCATTTGATGGTCCTTTCTCCAAGATACGCTATTTCTTGCTACTTTTTAACGCTACGTAAAATTCACGTGCGTATTTCACAAAGAAAAAATTTTACGCATTGATCAACTTAGCATTTAGAAGGAATAAGGAAAACCAGAAGCATAGACTTTTCCAATCATCCCGCTAAAGGTTTTGGGTAACTGAAGATTTTGATATGTCTCACTTTGTGAGCAATACACGTTCCTTGAATTGCTTGTTTTTTAAAATTTTAGAATTTTGATGTTTTGACTTTAAGATCATATTCAGCATCATTGAATTGGTGTGTGTATAAACGTCTAACTTCCGACATGCTAAGTTGCTGTTTTGATGGTATTAATGTTGAGGTCACAGTCTTTTTAATTTTTGATTTGTACTAATAAGCTTCTGTTTCAAGCAGAGTTCAATTAGTACAAATGAAAAAACCTGCTTTAACAGGTTGTGTGTTTGCTGTATGAATCTAAAAAAATCACATTTTATCAAGTTACAGGTGAGGATTTCATTTATTTTGTTTGACAAAGTTGAGAAATAGCAGCGGTACATCAAAGAAAACTAATTCGGGAAATGTGTATTTCGGTAATTGTAGATATTGAACAGGAAACGGAAATTTGAACACTGGTCTACTTATTGCGCCAATGTACGTGATATTGACATGTTGAGATTTTCACATTCAACGTGTATGAGTTGGAGTTGTGAAATATATTTAGACTTAACATAATGTCAAATAAAACCTGAATTTTTTATCTTCCTCACTTTTAAAGTAAATTATCTTCCTTTATCGCGGTGTCTTTAGGTTCACCATAATTAGCAGCGATATAAATTGTTGCTGAAAGAAATTACTGGCTTTGGTTGTTGACCAGAAACATCCTGTTGATAAATCGCATACAGGAAGGTAAATTTAACGTAACCTCGGGTTTGTATGACTCATCTTTTCAGGCAAAGTAACATGATAATACCCATAATTTTCAACGATATCACTTTTTATCCGGAACGAGGAAATATTACCTAAAGAAAATCACGCCATTCTGCAATGTCGTGATTTCTTTTACTTTTATTTTCGTGAGATTTATCCGAGCATCACTATGTTTTCTGAAGCCTGTTTACAAGTGATGGTTAGCTATACAATTAATAAAGACGTTTAAATATAATTACTAACTTTCGTTAGTCACGCAACAAAAAAGGCTGGAGAGTTGGATGCTAACCATGGTTCTTAATTCTTGTAAAAAAGTGACAAAATATTGGCTTTGTCTCACATTTTCACGACCATGATTTTTACCGCTTTATTTTTTTTTTACCCTTACTGAATTTGCTTTCCCTGTTTGCAGTGTATTTAGAGCTCAAATACCTCACACACAAGAAGATGAAAGTTATGGATATTTTTAGTTGATTTTTGAAGTAAAAATTGTTATTTAAACAAAAGAATTTGTAAATTTCCTTCGCATTTTTGATCGTTTTTTATCCATTTTTCTTTCAACTAATGCTTGCTTTGAAAATAATTGCTTTCCACCATTTGTTTTTGAAATTTGTCGGCAAAAGTTTTTTCCGACCTTGCTGACCTTGTCTTAGCCGACTTTTTTTTACCGTCTTGATAGTTATAGCTACTTTGAGTGAGTTTTTAATCCATAATTTGTGCTAGACGTGAATACACTTTCATTTCCCTATAAATTTTCTGCAATTTTTGCGTTAAAACGAGAATCAAAAACTCACATTCCGTTAATGGATGTAATAATAATCTGTCTGTTAGCCAAAACCGGGTCATGCTGAACGACGCACAAATCAACCAAAACTGTCCGATTTAATCACGTGATTTAAATGCTTATAATCCGGTTAAACCATGTGATGAAAATGCATATTGTCTGACTGCGTCACGTGAAATACATGCATTATATTTAATTGAATCACGTGATTTTAATGCGTAAAATGATTCATCAAAATGACGTGTATGAAATTTAATTTTTTTTTTGTTAAATGTGTCTCTGGTGTATTTTTGGCCATATTACATAAGTAAATGAGGAAAATATTTTTTTGTTGCTTTGGCTCGAGGCGAAACTTTGCTTTGTCACGCTTCATGCAACACAATCTTACACGGTTTAGAAACTTTTAAAACTATAATAACAAGACGTTCTAAATAATCGATGTCTTATCAGAAATAATGGCGATGAAAGAGGTGAATATTTTTAAGGATGTGTATCCTTCCTCGTGAAAGCACATTTCTTTTGCTTGTTTGACAAATTATTAAGAGAATTTGCGTTACATATAGCATGTCTGTCTCAAAAAATTATACATTGCACTGTACAGCTGCGGTGTAGCAATGTATTTTTTTATTGTTTTATTAAAAACTTGCACTCATGCGGTGTGTTCGAAACCACATAGTGAAGAAACATAAGACTTCGGTACTTTAAAACTGCAACGATTTAAGGAACGTATTTGCCATAACAGTAATTCTTTATGGCTGATTAACTTGAAACATTTGCACACGCTTCAGATAAATGTATCCTTGTCACAAATCATTATACAGAAAGACAGGTTCTCTGCATTATGTTACGTCCGTTTTAACTGTAAGAAATATTTACTTGTAATATCCATACTGCGTACGAAAATTGTTATGTGCTGCGAGAACAGGGTCAGTTTGTATCTAGTTATTGTATAAATCTATTGTTGTAAAATGAATTTTTTGTAAACCCATAATACGTTTGCAGTTTTATAATTGACAATAATTGACAATTCTCACCTAACAGAATTACGAATTAACAACTATCAGTATTTTTTAGGAAAATCGCTATGTAACCACGAAATTTTCATTAAATTAATGAATTTTTAAAAGATTTGCAAATTCGTTTGCAGTTATATCTTTTTTACATAGTTATAATGGTTGTGTCATCATAAATTTGTCCGTACAAGCAGATCGTACTTAACGAAGGTTCTGTGTAATAAGCACGGTCAGCATTTTGAACCTACTAGTATAGAAGGTCAACGACATTGCATATTTTTAAGAAAGGGATAGAGCAATTCTATTGACTTGGACACTATTTCCCGCTTGTTTTTTGTCTGTCATTGAATTGATGCTACAAATCTTTTATTGTTGCCCACATGCACACCATGTCAATATAGCAATGAGACAAGAAAACATTTTTGTGTGTGAATTAACAATGCTGAGACTTCATCTTTTCAAAGCTAGTCGTTTATTCATTATATTAATGTAATCTTAACTTTATCTCTAGTTACATCATTTCTTTAAAAGTTAAGCCACTAACAGAAGGTTAGTGAGCAGAATAGAAGATCAGCTTTTTCCACCGAAACTAAAATTGTTATTGCCGTGTCCGCCGATTGTATATTTTTGACTGATCGGAATTTTCGCTTGAAAATTTAATTATAAGAAGACTTTTCACTATGCAAAAGAATTATAATATTTGTTTATTATATGAAAATATTTCAACAACACTTATTTAGTTGGGCTATTACAATTTGACCAATAGGTAGGTTTGTAATACATGTATTGCATCGTTTTTAAATGATTAAAACATATCATTTTGCAAAATAAACATCCCCCCCACACCACCACCACTACCATCACACTCTCAAAACAAGTTTGCTCCTACAGGCCTGTAATTTAACAATTACATTGTCTTGATAATGGGCCTAGAACGTCCGTAACACCAAACAATTATTTGAAATTGCGTTATGTCAACGTCAATTATTAAATATGCAACCACAGCTAAAAGATAAAAAGTAAAAATAGTTCTTGACCAAAACATTTTAATTCACATAAATATGCTCTACAAAGCATTGTGACGCATGTGTCTTACACATCAATGATATTTTTAAACAAGCAAAATCTTAACCAATCATGACATGGGCATCTACAGGTTAATGCACGCTTATATTTTGTTGCCCTGACTACTTGTTGACTATGGAAGAATTAGTATCAAGGAAATAATTGAAACATACAGTTATACTTTCAGTAATTTTCTTCGATTCCTTTTGCACGTATGATCATCCGTTTCGAAGGAAGTATGCACATTATAAAATCCTGTCAGACATCCTGTGCAATAGGACTGTCATTAAAACGTCAATAAATTTGTGCTGTTTGGAAAGTGGTGTTAACCTTCCCTGTGTCTCATTTAAGTTAATGAGAAGACAAAATGTAAGATGACTAAACAGAATAGGCATATTAGGATTACGAAGCTTTAATATCGGATATATATGTAATTTCGTCACTCCTTAAACTCAAGCTGCTTATATTTTTTTTATAAATAATGAGATAATAAAATAATTAGCATATCTCTCCGAGGTTATTTTAACTTTTAAATTATCACTGGTACTTTTAATTATTCTGTTTCCCTATCACTGAGGGGAACTGCCTAAAAGGTATTCAAATGATTTCTCCTTAATTGTTTAAGTGTTTCTGTTGTTATAATTGGAGCTTTAATACCCTCTGGAGATTTTTAAACATCTATGTAATAATACAAAGAGTGTGTCTGTCTGTCTGTAACAGGCAAAGTGGATTATATTTTTTATATATTTTCTTTAAAAGCGTCTAGTACGTCTCCTATAAAAATGTTCTGTATTTTATAAACGTTTTGTTTACAATTTTAATTGGCTAGAATGTGATAAAGTAAAGTGATTTCATTAGTTAGGGATTTATTACATTCTAATTTACATTTACCGTGACGAGTGCTTTTATAAATTATTGCACGGGTAAAAACACAGACAATTAACGTTGTTATTGTTGTTGTCAATTTCGTTTCAAAGTTTTAATTGATTGTTTGTGTCTTTTAAATGAAATTGACAACAAATCATGTAGTGATAAGAAACATACCAGACATTTTATAAGTTCTTTAGTGGACACCTTCGTTCAGCCTTGTTAATGAAATTATTGAACCACTTTTTGTGACAAAAAACAAAATAAATTTCAGTGAAATCTCCACCAAAAAGAGAACAATTTCAAGCACTGATATAGATAATTAAAGAAGCAGTGAATCTAAAGGATAGGTAATTATTGGTATCCTCATAATTGCTATTAAAATATGTCGTCACTTTCTAAGTTTGTACAAAAGAAATGACGTTGTTATCGATGTTATTGTGTGACTTTTGTTCAAAGTTGTCAAAGATTTCAGTTATAAATATTTGAATTTCTAGCCGATGAATACTCAAGTTATCTGGAATAATTAACAAACGGACTAACTGTGTTCTGTTTCCCATAACAAAACCATGTTGACCCTACAGGGATCCATGTTGTTTACCCTACATGGAATAAAGAATGTCTCTCAGGTTTTGAAGGTCAATCAAAAAGAAAAATGCTTCCTTTTCCACTTTTGAAATTTGGTGGAAAAGAACGTAAACTGAAAAGGATACGATAAAATTGTTATCCACCGAAAGTTAAATTAGAATTATTAGAATTAGAATTAGAATTATTAAATTAGAATTTTTTTAAAAAGAGAATAAGAACTTAAATATTGATTGTGAAAATAATTTAAAGTCACACCTATTTATAACAAGTAAGGCAACTGGTAATTCTAGATCAGGTGGAACAATAACGACAAAGGTATGAGACTGTAGGCTTTAAGGTAAAGAGAGCGTAATTACCACATTCTTTTATATGAAGTAAAAAAATTATAGAAATATATCCTCCACAGACGCTTTATGCATCACTGCTTATTTCTACTTATTTTAAAGCTGAAAAAAAAAACATTCACGGAGGAGGAGATCTTGCGTCTTTCACGAGGAAGCAATTTACAACGTTAATTTCGTTTGAACGAATTTGTCAATTATATATAACATGGAAACCACGCTTAGACCACGCAGAATGAAACTGACGCGCATAAAGAAAACGTGAGTTTGCGCATGCGCAATAAAACGTGGAAAATACCCTATCAAGAAAATTAAACAAAAATCTAAGAAAAATCGTACTATCAAACGCGTCCAATTTCGTTGCAGGTTACAGAACGAACAAGATATAAAATTCCATGTCTTTCTGTGTGTTATAACGCAACCAATACTATTTGCTGATTCATGATGATCTGGATTAACCAAAATAGTGTTTTTAATTAACTTAATGAGTCAATTTACTTAGTTATATAAATGTATACTTCTTTGATTTTGTCAAAGAAACTTAATTGATGCTACTATCGATTCACAATGCAGGCTAAAGATGTTGATGGATATTTGCAAACGTAACTTGAGATGTTTGATATATAAAAAGAGTCGGTTAACATGGGGGTAATGGTTTGCTGTTCCTAATGGGACATTAAAAGTGTTGTTGTCATATATTATCAAGAGTTATGTAAGATGCATTTAAAACAACATTAAAAAGTGATTATGCTGAAATAAAAACAAAACAAAAATAATGATAGATTATAATTATAAATAGTAGCAATTCTGAAAATATTTATTTACAACTTTTTATTTATAATTTTTAAATCGAAAGTTTTCATTTTGAACACCATTTACCTCAAATGACGTTAGTTCTTAAGAGCTAAGAATAGGAGACTGGTAATTAAGTTGAGTAAACTATGACACGGTTAATTAACTTTTGGTATTTTTAACGAGCTTACGTTGGTTAGAATGATTATGTTGAACTGTGAAAAGAAGTTTCGATGTTTACCGACTGTTGTTTTCAAATAAAAAATTTTCCGCCTGATGGTCAGTTTTGTCTGAAAGTAACAAGAACTTAACGGGTATGTGCTACACAGAAACATTTCGTATAGACATGCTGTTTTGTTTTTAATGTTTAGGATTTTCATGTTTATATGTTTATGTATGGCATGTTTGATAAAGCATACAAAGTTTTTTATGATATTGGTATATATTATACATATATATATATTTCTGATATCTATCTATTTTTTTAATTATATCTTTATACAGACATGAGTAATTTAAGAAAACAGACTTGGTAAGGACTTGGTAACTACAGCTACATATAACGACTGCTTTGAAATATCAAGTCTTGCTGTTATCATTAGAACTAGTCTCAATATTCTTGTATTTGTTGTATACCTTCTGTTCTTCAAAGTCGAAAGTTAAGTATTATATTATTATCTGTATGCGTCACAACAACGCGTATATAATGTGGCTGTTCTGTCTCTGGATAAATACTTCCTGGATGGAATAACCATTTTCTTTATCCTATGGTCGCATCAGAAAATAAACCGGATATCCTAAATGACACAGGATTTTCCACAAAACCAACTGGTAATACGACGGTGAATCATTGGAACTAACATACGCAGCATCTATGGACAGATGGATTTACTTTACAAGAATTTACAACAATGCTGGTGATAACTAGCTAACTATAGGGAGCGTGTTTGTTTTTGTGTGTGTGTGTGTGTCTTTTTGTGTGTGTGGTCAAAATTTGTAGAGTTAAGGGTATATTTATTAATTTAACGTCTTGTAAACGACCCAGATTATAAATGTTGTTCATGTGTGAACGATTAAAATTGAACAGGGTTAATGTATATTTTTGTGCGTTGAAGACTGGTAAAGCGCCGTTGACATCGACGGACAAGATTTCACTGATAGAGTCTTCCATTATAGAAATTTTAAATAACTTTTCAATTTTATTTAGAAATATTCATAAAAAACAAATACACCCAGGACAAGGAAGTCTACCATAAACGAAATTGAGTTCAAAAGCAGATACACATAAAAAAGAAGCAGAAATGAAACTTATCGGTTATTTGTTATTAAGTATTGGACTAGGTAGGATTTCTATATTAAACATGCCTGCATTTCGTTTACAATAGCTGCTTTGTGATCGATATCTACTTAGTAGCGATGTTGGCAATATGTATGACAAATAATTTTCGTTGATCTTCCACAGAATGACTTTTTTTATGTAATAACTTTAAAATTTACTTCAATAACCCTTTATACTTCAATAATGTTTTTATTCCTTAAAATTTCTCCACGGAACGAAACCAAAAAGATAGCTTAGTTTCTCTTCTAATCCTATTTGTCTGAATCATCTTTTTGCAACATAAAAGATGCTTGTTATTATTCTATTTAATGTGTTAATACCCACAACAATGTTGCTATGAGCTGGGCCGAAGTTTATTAAACTTAGACTTTCCGCTTTAAAGATTATGCCGTTAAATACAACATACAATTGGCTGGTTAACTTTCCTCTTTCCCTCCGTAGTAAATACTGTCATTATTTTAGCTTCCTTTTGAAAAAAAAAGCGGAAAATGTTTAACAAAACAAACGAATAATTAAAAGTTTAATTACCGAAAGAAGCAGTGGATTGACACAAAACATCAGCTGCATGTGAAAACATTATGCCTTCTTACCTTTTCTTTTCTTCTCATCCCGAAAATGAACTTTTATGTGAAAAACATTGTCCCTTCTCAACATTTTCACCACGTGAGAGAACAACACGTTTTTATTACACAGTTTCTTTATTTTTTTGTTAAGAACTCAACTTTTCATACTGTCTCTTAATAGTGAATAAATGCTTAAAACAAAAGAAAATCAAAATCTCGCGCATTTGCAAAATTGACTTCAAACAATAAAGTTCTCTTCTTCCTGAAATTAGAAACGAAGGTTTTTTTCTAAAATACCCTAAAATTGGTTCTCCTATGCATTTTATGCATTTTTCTTGTATGTCTATTTGGTAAGGCTTACTTATCAATAACTCTTTGGTTTCTATTATGGAACCATTTTTGTACGTATTTTGTGTTATATTCTAAATTTTAAACCCAAAACCTCTTAGATTCTCCTAAAATTGTACAGTTTTGAGCCTGTGATCACCCTGCGTTACTGAAAATGCTATCCGCGCAACTGCGTTCTAGTCTAAATACTCAACTCTTCTCTTTAGCCTATGGCGGTGTTAAAGAATTTAGCATTAACGAAATTGACGCTCCTTTGCAACTTCAAAAAGTAAAATTAAGCTGGGATGCACCAGATAGCACAAATAAAACGGAATATCGGGTGATTTACAGAAAAGTTGCGGGTTTTGATCACTCAAACGAAGATGCTAAAACTACTGAGAAGACAGAACGTAAACAAGTCGAGATCACTGGATTAGGTGAGAGTACATTTTGATATGCGGTCAATTAGTTGAAGATTTAGATAGACATATCCTTTCTACTAGACATACTGGCATCCCTCACTTTTGTGTTTTTATAAACAAAGCTTTCCTTTGAAAATGAACTTTTAAGACGTTCTCGAGTTTAATTTATGTTCTTTTCTTTCAAAAAACGTCAGAGGATTGACTGGCAAAAAACTAAACTCCCTTTACTGCTTTTTATTTAGATTATGATTCAAAGTATAATTTTTCTGTCGAGACAATTGTTAACTCAAAAACTGAAGGTCGATCACAAAATAAATCATTTAGCACAGAACCAGGTAAGATCTTTTTTTGCAGGCGCCAATTCTTATTTTTTGTAAAAATTTGGCAACAGTTCTCAATTATTCTTTATACCATATATTTATTATACTTAGTTCCGACAAATATATTCTTCATTAATCAAGTCTTTTTATATAAACTTTCATTTAGCTCCATGTGCAATGTTAATTAATGGAGAAATGAAAGCATTCTTGATACATGACGAAAAAGCTACGTAAGTTGAATTTATAAATTTGCTGTGAATGATAAGTTGCATGATCATTGTATAAAACATCGATATATATATTAAATAAAAATATTAATAGTGAATTGACGAACCAACAAACCAACGTTGCCAAAATTTTCATAGAGCAGAGATTTTAATAAGTTTTCATCGATTTATATGTATAGGACCACAGTTACTCTACCATTTTAAAAACATGTGATGACATTTTACTGTAAATCAGCTACTCAAGTATACTCTTGGTGTATTTTACAACTAGAAACCTTGAGTCAATGTCTTATTTGTTTATGCGTTGCTAGGTGCGTTGTTGAGGTCTTCTTTTATTTGTTAATGTTAGAAATTTGTCTGTTTAGGAAGTATTCGTTAATTGTCCTGAAAATGCCAATCGATATGACCATTGCACAACTAGAAAGCACTAGCTCTATTGATAGTAGCAAATATACGGGCAATAACAGCAGCTTTTACATCACCTATGAAACCACTGACCAAATTCATAAGAATGGTAAAAACATAACTATTGGAAGTGGGAAACCCAGTATAAACAAACCGTTACAAAACGGAAGTTACTACACGTTCTTTCAAAGAACAGAACTTTCTGATGGCAGAGCCATCATGCATAAATGGATGCCAAAGGTGCAATTTCTAAAGGCAGATGCAGCAACTTCCAATTCTACAAATAATCCAAAAGAAGCAGATACTGGACTGGACGGTGAGAAATGTGTCTGATTACTAACTAACTTTTTTTATTTAGAATTTGCGTGTTTTTTTTAAATTCTGTACCAGTTTTTATTCAGTCTTTAAAGAAGAGTTCCTAAGTCAATATCTATTTTTTATAACCTCTATATTTTTAGAAAACATTTGTAAGCATGCATATCAGTTGATTTTCCAATGTTAAATTTCAGGTGACGACATTGCATTGATGACTGCAGGAATTGCCATTGGTCTTATTGCACTGATCTTCTGTCTCATCTGCATATGCCATTACAAATATTCTTTAAAATATGCTCCGAAACCACCTAAAAAGGGAGGGCGAACACTCGCAATGGTGCGTCTAAGCACAGGTAGGCACAAAAGTCGTTTCTAATCTAAGAATTTTTAAGTGTTAAAAATTTTTCCAATCTGAAAATTTTTGCACTTTGTTAATTATTTTTTTTGCATTTTTGTGAAATTTTTAGTCAACATATCAAATACACAAAACGTGATCTTGTGTTAAAAAGTGTAAAAAATTAATGTATTGCAGAATTCAGGGAGAAGGAGAGAAAATCTGTTTGCCAATAAAGTATTTTAAGCTTTACATTGCTGTTTATTTTTGGAAACATGCTTCCAAAGTCCATATATACATGTAAAGAGAACTACCGATTCTTACAAGTAAATCTATTATAAACTTTAGACTACATTTACACGCTAACATAATACATGTTCAAATTTGCAAATCTTTTAAAAAAACTCGGTAGTTAGGCACTAATTAGTATAAGGTTAAACCTCGTCAAAGTTTAGTGAAAACCTTCTAAAGAGTGTTTATTCGTACGTTTATGTAAAGTTTATCTTAAGCCTAAAAGTAATAGTTTATGAAAAATTTCGGCATCGATTACACCATCCCCCTTTTTTTTCTAGACCCTAGTATACCGGTCACCGATACAGACTTTTACGACCATATGGCTCACATGAAATTCCATAACTTCAAAGGATTTTATGAGGAGTTCTCTCAAATGAAAATTGCTTTTCAAGCTTCGGAAGGTTTTCGAAATCCAGACAACAATATGAAAAACAGATTCGTTAACATCCCTTGCTACGACCATTCAAGATGTATGCTTGAAAGCCAAAATAGTGACGGTAATTCAACTTATATCCACGCTAACTTTGTACCTGGAACCCATTCTGATAAGGACTATATATTGACCCAGAGCCCTCTACTCGAAACTGTATCTGACTTTTGGCAGATGGTATGGGAGCAAAATGTGACGACGATTGTCATGGTATGTAAATGCTACTGATGCACGAATTTCTTGTTTGTATTTATTAACCTTTTGTTTACACCTATGTGTAGGTCCCTTTTCATATGATTTAAGTGCTACGACTGTAAAACATACACTAAGTTAATTTTTACTCATAAACCGGACGAATTTATTGTACATTGCTTTCTTGAATGTCTTAGTATAACTAGAATTTTGTAGTGTCATCATTTCTATGTGACAACATGAGAAATTGGTAAATTTTTAAAAATCCGAGAGATTGAAATAACAATGACCAGCCTGATTAGAATTTTCGCTAGGGACCTTATCATTGTGATTCTTTTGGTGTTATAACAAATTTCACACCCTAACTAAAAGTGTAAAAGAAGTTTAAGACAAGTAGCAGTTTGTAATTTAACAAGGAATTTGTTTTTATGGTCTTAGATTGGCGAAGTCATTGAGAGAACAAAAACTGTTTGTGCGCCATATTTTCCTACTTCGTCTAATGAACACATCAAAGCATATGGGAATGTAAGCCTTGTGAAAGAGTACATCATTGCTGATTACGCTGTTAGAACTCTCTCAATGAAAATGACGGACGACGAAACTGAAATACCGCGCACAATTCATCATTTTCAATTTCTTGGATGGCCGCCAGTTCAGATTACTCCTTCATGTCCAACTCCGTTCTTAGAATTCGTACAAATAATTTCAAAGTCGAAAGCAGAGAAAAACAATAGTCCAATCGTAAGTGAATTTTATCTTATTTGCACTGGACCAATTGTTAATAGTCTCTTTTGTTGTCATTATTTCTTAAACATGAATGATTCAGACAGACAGTATTACTAGTGCTTTTAACACGACGTCATCAAAGTCATTGCAGAAACACTGTAACACTATTGTTAAAATTACTTACAGTCAAATTTTGTGTGAACAATGTTATTTTTTTTATTACAGGTCGTGCATGGTACTACTGGATCTGGGCGTGCTGGTATTTACGCCTGCATTGACGCCCAAGTTGACCGTGTTCTTAAACAGAATGACGTGAATGTTTACAATGGCGTCAAATTGATCCGTGAGCATCGATACGACGGCGTGAAGACATTGGATGAATATATATTTATCCATGAGGCTGTTTTGGAATTTATTTTAAAACGAAATATACATGATATCCCTGTGCAACATTTACCAAAATACATTGAAAACATCACAAGAACATCAAAAGAAGGTAAGATGTCTGTGATTCACTTTTTAGCGAGTCTAATTTGTATTATTAAACCAAATTTGCAAAAAAAAGTACTACAGCATACAAGGCATGGCAAGGCGTAGCCCTTCACTACTTAAATTATTGACCGGAGGCATAATCTCAATTGAATTAACTTAGGGATATTTGTACAGCTAAACGTACTTCATGGCTATGCATACGTTATAATAAACTTATCTATTCTATTTTTATCTATTTTTAGAACCGTTTGACGTGGAATATGGTTTCTTATCATCAACTGTTGTCTCGTCCACCCAAAAAATGGATGCAGCCAACCAACCTCAAAACAAGAAGAAAAACAGATACGAAAACATTAAACCTTTTGATGATAATCGAGTTAAATTATCAAAGTTGATTAACTCCGATGGTTCGGACTATATAAATGCTAGTTACGTGGACACGTATGCTCATAAAAAAGCTTTTATAGCGACGCAGGCGCCGCTTGTGGAAACGCTCTCCGATTTTTGGCGTATGATCTACGAGAATGAATCGTGGGTGATAGTTATGCTTGGCCAGGAAATTGAAAACGGACAGGTAATATTTTGATTTTGGATCCAAGTTGTAACAATCAGTGAAAGAAAAAAAATTTAACTTTAAGAAATTTTTCAGTTTTTTTTTATTTTTTTGGCGTTTTGGTGTTTATGTTTAAAATTATTCAGTGTCCAAAAACCTTCCGAAAAAATATTATGTGTGATCCTGGAAAAGTCTTATAACTTTCAGGCTAGAATTCTTCTATACGGAACTATTTTTTAAGATAAGCGTTCTTTTATTTCTTTGTAAACTAAATACTTTGTTTATTTTCTGCGTGTCATTTAAAAAAGATAACGTACTTTTTATAGCTAAAAGCTGATAGATTTTGGCCAGAAGAAGGCTTTGTTATGGCGCTTGGTGATCTGTCAATCAAACTTATCTCTTCTTCCCAAGATGCAATAAAAGACGTGGTCATACGACAAATGGAATTAATGCACACAAAGGTATGTAACATTTTTAAAGTTGTGCAAACTGAGTTCGAAATATACCACCTTTCTCCTTAGAAAAAATGTTTTCAAAATTGAGATGATGTTTTATGTCTGCAATAAAATTTAATTAAGCGGTCCAATTTAAAACTCTTTTTAATGATGCACTGTTAATACATTTAATCATTTTTTAAATCTTAAAGCGCTGCTTTCATCTTACAGATTAATCGAGACAAAATTTTGAATTAACGAGAAAGAAACAAATTCAGTGCAATGGTCTTTTCTCTCATGTAGTTTTCCCGATGGTATCTTATATGCAACTTTTCCTTATTTTTTAGAAATCTGAAACAAAGCTGATACAAATGTACCAATATCTCACTTGGCCTAACCACGAAGGAATCACATCAGAAAGCATCACTAGTTTGGTGCAGCTTGTACATGAGTCTGACTTATGGAAAACAAAATTAAAGGCTAAAACAACAACAGTTGTATCAAGGTAAGAAAAATTAAATTAGAATAAAAACAGTAAAAAATAAAACAGTGAAACAAAAGATCAAAACACGTACACAATCTTCTGTCAATACTTTGTCACCTTCACCGTGTGTTATCGCCGACATAATTTAAGCCGCTAAGCTTTCTGTTTGGGTTTTGTTATCCCACCTTAGTTGTAAAAATGCTTAAGAAGGGCAGGGATGGAGATATATAAGGAAACATTACTAAGAAAAATAACTCATTATATGGAAAACGTAATAGTATGCCATAATTTTTTATTTTAGTACTGGTATTGGCCGACCGGGTGTTTTGATAGCCCTTCGTTCACTGCAAGAAGAAAGCGAGAACGAAGGCAAAGTAAATGTGTTCCGCACAGTTCAAAAACTGAGACAACAAAGAGCAGCACTTATACAAAAGAGGGTACGTGGCCTTGTTCATTCAACTGTTTCTGACTCGCTTATTTAAGTAGAGAAAATATTTTATATCTTATTTACCCATTTAACACCACTCTATTTTATTATCATAGGAGGAGTATGTCCTTATTTATACCTCTACGTTGGAGATCAGCAAACACGTGAGAAGGCGCTCCGTATTCACAGGACTTGAAGATGTTAATAGCATCGGAACTAATATTTTACCGAATGGATACAATATACCATCCACTCCGCAAACAACTGAGAGGCTGAACTCTGTTTCGTCAACTAGTGAACTTTAACCGTAACATACGGTCACACAAACTCTTTCAACTACTTTTTTCACATCTTTATGTTTGAATAAACACACAAATTTTCTGGATACCGGGAAACACGTATAAATACTTTTTTCAGTGTAATTTTTCCACAAAATTCCATGCACTGTTGAAATCTTTTACGGCTGTTACGTAAAGTCTGAAAAAAAGTCTCATGCATGCTTTTCTTCTTTGTCCTTCACATGAATGTCGATTTCACTATCCTATGATTGACCTTTTGCCTTAAAACGGAAGTAACGTTATATTTCTGTAATGTCAGAAATAGATTTTATTGTCCAAGCCGTTAGATTTTTTTACATTTTTAACAAAATAATAAGAATTGCCCGTAGAAAATAGACTAAAAATCGTCCTTGTTAAATAGTTATTTTAGATTTTTGTACTATCTAAAAGATGTAAAGTGTTCTTATAATAAAGCGTAGAACTAAAAGCCTGTTTTTGTTTCATAGAAAACAGGGATTTTAATCGATTCATCTCGAATTATATTTAAATGTAAAAATATTTCTGGTTGTACTTATGTGTTTTGTTTGGTGTTTTTATGTTGTATTTATAAAAAGATGTTTGTTAAAAAACTCATATGTCGTTTTTTAGACCAATTTCGCGCCTTTCTTGCTGCCATCAAGCAGTGCGAATACTTGTGGGGAATTTATTCTAGTCATGCTTAAATAAGCATGAGTGATACAGAATTTGCACAGTTGACCTTGCTATAAACTCATTTCATGAAAATAAATCAAATTAATGACAAGAGGGGAGGGGACAAGAATGACGCCACACATACCAAAAATATTATCTTAACCTTTTTAACATGCATTTTAGTTTTTGACGTGTTATTGAGCTAAGATTCTTGATGACTTGTGGACTGAATACAAAAATTGGTGTGGCACGAAAACTATAATTTATTCTCTATTTATTCCGTATCCGTGTCCTGATACTTGCATCTCTAGCAACACATTGGTATATGTGATAATTACTTTTGGTTTTTTTTTAAGCAGGCAATACGAGTTTTTAGGCATTCTGATTGGCTTAGCGCTCTTAACGACGGGCCTATATTTTGCGGTATTGCCCGTCGTCAAGAAAAATGGTAGCTTAAAATGTAAACAAGCACGAGAAACAAGTTTTAAGAAGCATTGGAAATGATTATATATCTAACTCCTACAATACATTTACATCAATAAAAACATTTTCATATAACAAAAACAACACGTCGCGTAAAATTAACATGTTTTGCTACCATTTTACACAAAAATTGAAAAGCAGGGGGTTTTCTTACAGAAGAATGACTTCGCATGTGAAAATATATGGTGCACGACACAAAAAAAGTGATTTTTATTTTTTTGAAGTACATTTTCTTTAATCTACTTCACATTCTTTAACTGACATTCAATGGTTCCATAAATATAGCACGTAAGTTCTGTAGAAAACCTAAACATACTGGCAAATGCGCTATCAAAACATGGTTAAAACGGGCTAAAATACCCATTTTTGACAAATTGATCTCCCAAAAAAATATTTAACGACCAAAAATCACAAGCAATTAGAAACAATAGGAAAACCTTTACCCTGGCAAAGGCACTTCCAAGTTGATACTGTTCGCAAATTTTTCAAATAATCATCGTAAATGGAGAATTTCCAAGATATAATGAATTTTTTTTCTACGGCGTGAACTTTCAAGGCCCGGGTTCAAAGAAGTAATGGTTTCCGCCACAGACATAGAGAAATTGCTAAACTTTATCAGCGACCATGTGGGCTTAATTATTTCATAACGAAAACGTCACACATAATTATATTTCATTGTTTTTTTTAACGAATCAAATAGCGCATTAATGTAGTTAGGGGATAAGGGTATAAATAAAAGCGGGAAAAAAAGGACTGTTTTGAATTTTGACCTTAAGTGTTAACGAAAGTAGTGCTAGTGCATTATATTATTACTAGCCGAATTCCCGTGGAAAAATCCACTGAATCTCTCTTTGAGTCCACATGAGAGGTGCCAAATAAAAACATTGAACACAGTAATTTGAATATTTAAAAGTCACAATTTGCATTATTCTATATCTATAACCGTTGAAACAAAACGCCCAAAAATATAAGCATGTGCTTATATTTTTCGGCTTGAGGGATTTGGATTTTGGGATTTTGGGATTGAGGTTGCTCACAGTCTGCATTATATTCATACACGCTGAAACAAAACGTTTAAATGTAAGCAGGTCATGCAACAAAATAAAAATAAAATGAAATAAAAATTCAAAAATCTGTTCAAACTATATACTTGCCTTGCCGTCAGAAGTACACCAGGGAAAAAAGTATACCAGACATTAGGAAAAATTGTTAAGTCACACATAAAAGGTTATTGCAAAATTTTCACAATGTATAGTTTGTAATGCATCATACCAAATTAGCTATTTAGTCTATTGCATATAGCAACCCTCCCAATGCGCAAACGTGTTATGTATGATAACAATGCAGCGTTTTCAAATTTAGGAATCGAATAATATTTTAAACGGTAACGTAACAGATGTAAACATTGATTTAACTTTGTTTACATTAAGGTTTATTATAACGACATCAACCACTTCGTAGCGTTGAAAAAAGTAACAACGGAAAAACATTTTATATAAATTATTCTCCAGGATATACACACTGGATTTTATAAGACTTGGCTTGTTTTTTTCGTTCATTTCGTTCAGGCTTCATGTTCTTAACTTTCTTGACAAATCCTATCCTCATTATTCTTAATATTTTCTTAGCATGACTATGGCCTCAAAATACATAATGCCTCTAAAAAAATAAAGTCTGTTATAAGTTACTATAACTAGCTAATGGCATTTTCTACTACATGTAACGGCCCATTGCTTGGACAGAAAAAAGATCAGTTTGTTTGATATACAATAAAAAAGTAAACTTCAAGTCAATTTTGTGCGTCATACAAATATTCATATTTAGAATAAACAATCAAGCTTAGACATATTCTTAGAATATTTTTAATTTTTAACCCATTTTTCAGAGTATATTCTTGCAACAAAAGTGTTTCTCGAAGAAAATATTTTCCGCTTCAAGACACAGCAACAAACATAGTATTTAAAGAAAATTTAGCTCCGAGAGAAACGGCTAAAAAATCGTTATGCACCCAAATTCATTTCTGTACTAAAAAATCTGAACAACACACCTGCTTTCTTTCGCTTTCTCAGTAGTAAGAGCTTGCTAGCGTTCTCTGGATGAAAGTTCAATCAGTTTTTTACTTCGAATACTAAACTTCGCTTCATAAATTGGAAGCGTATACAATTATTTCATACATTTTCAATCATTTCTCCTTGTAATGTCATATCATTGTACATTTTATTTTAAAACAATTATTTTTAACTAAAAATACCAACTTCGTTCGACAACATCAGTTTGTTTTTTACAGTTTAGATTTGAATTACATTCATATTCGAATTCCATAGATTTTCTATGAAAGGAAGCAACCTCGGTCCCAGAGCACAAAAATGAAAAATATAGAAAATAAATAAAGCTTTAAGCTAACCTTATGATGAGTTTTTAGGATACTTTGAAAAAGAGACAACCTTCTTCGCTTCGATTTTCTTTTCTTCAATTGATGAACAACTTGTATTCAGGGAGATACGGTGCATATGGTAAACCGGGGTAAAATAATTTTTTCTATCTATTACGACCAACGGGGCTTTTGAAACAAAAAAAACAACAAAAAAACAAATAGGAACATTTAAAAATAAAATAAAAATTAGTTTTAATGAAATAAAGAAAAAAAGTTTTCTTTTTTAAAGTATAAATTTTTAAAGTTTAAATTAATTATTTAAATAGTAACTCCCTGATTCGCGTTTTTTATAACTTGGTAAATTTTAGCGTAACGCCACCTCGTAGGAAAGTGACCCGTACTTTGCGTGTCGTGGATTCGCATGGTTACTCACACAAGCGTATTATTATATAGATAAGAACAGTAAACTGAAATTCTTATACAAATATTGTCCTCAGTCGTAGACCTCGGGCGACATTTTGCGGTACAGCCCGGGGTAATCGGTTATTATTGTATTAGTACAATATTTTACAAGTCCTTGTGTTTTTAAATTCCCCAATGAATTAAGACGTAGCTTGACAAACATTGAACCGACCATACCTTAGGATGAAGATGAATGTGACATTGATATTTTATTTTTGCTGAACTATTTTTTTCTTTGTACTTGTTTACCCATAACAACAGTTGTTTGTCTGCTTGTTTGATGGAGACTACCAGTTGGACAAGTTACCAGTTGGATAAGTCACCAGTTGGACAAGTTACCAGTTGAACAAGTTACCAGTTGGATAAGTTACCAGTTGGAAAAGTTACCAGTTGGACAAGTTTCCAGTGGGAAAAGTTACCAGTTGGACAAGTTTCCAGTTGGACAAGTTACCAGTTGGACAAGTTACCAGTTGGACAAGTTACCAGTTGGACAAGTTACCAGTTGGGCAAATTACCAGCTCGACAAGTAATAACTAGTTCTCCTTTCATTTGTTCATTTGTTGAAAGCTGTAACTGTAAAGGTAGGGGGGGACGTAAGTACGTAAAAAACGTAAATTCTTTTCGTGCATGAAAAGCGCCGTAAACATGCAAGCATGAAAAGTCCGTATTTTAGTAGTTTATCTATTGGTAGAAAAATTGTTTTTAAAATCTAAAAAATGTGCAAGCTAAACTGAAAAACACCTGTTCTACGATAAATGTTTGCACACTACAACAATCACAGCAAATGCAATAAAAAGACTAAGACGCACGAGCAGAAACAACGTATAACAATCATATTTACTGAAATTTCAGAACAAAGCAATCACAAGAAAAAACACAATAAAAATCCGAGTTAACGAAGATTGGAAGCACGAAACAACCCCAGATGTCAATGGCTTCATTGTCTTTAAATCAAATGTTTTAAACGTAAAGTCGTCATAAAAACGGAGGTAAATAACTTGGTTCTTTAAATCTTTCATCACAACCCACTGTGTGTAATCATAATGACCTTCTTCCGGTTCTACTTCAACCTGCGCAGCACCTGTAAGTAACATCAAGAAAAATAGACTACGCCAGTGAAGACGGAGGGTTAGTCTAATTTTGTAAAATTTCGTCAGTGCTGTCGATCAAATATCTGTGTATTTTAACCTGGTAACGAAGACATTATTTCTCCGAAGTACAAACAGTATTGTTATGAAAAGGAGAAGATAAAGGAGAGTCTTAAAGGTGGGATTCCATTAATGTAAATAAAGGTGTATTTCCACTCCGACTTCCACCACGAGCATGAGCAGTTTTAAATTTACCGCGGGAACGTTGGGAATTTTTCATTTCCACAGAATCAGTTGGAAGTTTATTATTTTCTGTGTGTAAAAGATTCTTTGGCCAACTCCTGCTCAACTTTTTTATGGTAACTGAAACCAATCTTAAATGTACATAAAACAAATACTCTTACCCTTTGGAATATCAACAGTGTTCAACAAGTGATAAGTCAGCTTAAGCGCTTCATCTGTTGTGTTTGGTTGGTTTGAGAAATGCAGGAGAGAAGCCATGCGAATAAATCTTGAAGGAGGTGTAAAATCTCCTGGTACACCAAGTAATCCACTGCCAATACCCGCTGGAGTAAACACAACATCACCAAATCTTAGATTCTTTGAAGAAAACTTCGATAACGTTACGTAGTTTTTGATATTCATTATGTGAAAATCATACGGAGGTGAGTTTGTTGTAACGCCAATCGTATTATCATGAGCTTTTCTTCCATCCTTAGTGTATTCCAACACTAACGCATCTCCACTAGAATCTGTTACAGTGTAGTGAAGTGGATAATACGCACCAAGAAACTCCATATCAAAGACCTTTGGAAAAATGTTACCATTGATGTCATTTCGAAGCTGTTGGGTGGAATTGTATGTTGCTGCAAATTTGAAAAAGATTAATTAATAAAAAATGATGCCATCACGTGTTTTCTTAAATTGAAACCGCGAGTAAATATGCGACAAAGCCAATATTGCTATCCTTGAAAGAAAATTGATATCAAATTGATAAAAAAATTTATAATACGTGAATACGTCATGCGACGTTGTCAACATTCGTATTTACGGAATAGCCGAAGCAACCGAGTGTGGCTTTATTAACAAGATAAAGGTCGGCATTAAACAATGAGACAAACATTATAATTTCCGAGAAGGAGAAAAAAGAAGTTCAACAGAATATTTTTTAAAAGAATAAAAAATAGAGCTTTACAAATAAACATTCTGTATTTTTCTTCATGTCTTCATGTGGTTTCTATTCAAGAGCGAGCCAAAAAAATACGATAATGTTGGTAAAGCAGTATTGATAATGGACTTACCCAAGATAAAATTCGCAGTTTGAATATTAGACAAGATGTCAGAGCAAGCGTGTTGTGTAACATTATCATACACTGTGTATTGTGGCAGATACAGTACACCAACTGATAAACCTATTGGAAAGAAGATTTCATAAGGTATCGTATATCTTTTATAACTTCTACACCAAAACATAGAATAGGTTTATTAAAACTTATTTTCTAATTTGTACCTCAAACAAAAATAACTTTATTTATTATTATCTTCATTTCTTTATCACTTATAGTAGAGTCAGTTTAGAAAGGTGCAGTAAGTGTTATACAATATCTAACACAAAATATACCGTATATATTTTTTTCCTCAATATATGTCCCACAGATATCATTGCGGAGAGAAGCGGAGGGCGCGTCAGCGCCCGGAGCGTAGCGGAGCCCATTTCCTCATTAAATAAGCCAAATATAAAAGAAAAAGGAAGTACGGTGGAGAGTATATAGGATTTCTATACGATTTCGTCCCTATACATCAAATTTATAAAAAATTCTGCCATTTTATCAGTGTTGCCCAGTAATTTTATCTGGTCATTTGTTAGTAAATTTTCGTAAATATCTGATTGAGCGAGACAACGTGTTTTGGCACGGCGATGGAGTTTTTGTTGTGTTTTAAAGATGGTGCTAAACGTAGTCAGCCAGCTAGAAGCGAAATGATGAGATTTTTCAAGAAAGAAGTGGAGGTTATGATCACTGTTTTTTAAAGGTTGTGAAAACCCCTTACATACACCTAAAGCTATCTAGCACAACAGTAGCAGCTAAGCTAGCATAAAACTACCAATTTAACTAGCACAAAAATGCTTATTAAGTTTTCTCTTATGCTAGATGATTAGAAGATCATAAGAGAATTCTCAAAAATCCGTCCTAAGACTTTAGGACGGATTTTTGAGCTAGCTAGCTGCTACTGCACACAGTGAGTGATGTCCATCACATAACTACTTTGTAGTTTTATCCAGCTCCACAAAATGTGTTGGCTCTTGACAAATTTTTTAAATGTATATAAAGAATGACTAAAAAAACTTAGCAAAATCAACAAAAGAACATCGCAAATTTTTCCACATATAATACTTCCTGTCAATGTTTATAAAGACATTGACATGGTCACATGTTACCGACACCAAAGGTAATTTTTTTCAAGATTGGATGACAGAGAAGTGTTGGGGAGAGGGCAGGGGGAGGAGAGTCCATATGATTGTGGAGCTAGCTAGAAATTAAGAGGCATCACCAAACACCCAGAGGAGTAAATATTTAGCTACCGCTGGGGCATCACGGTGCTGGATGCAATTTTTGTTTAACATGTAAATTTGTAGTCGTCGGATTCTAAACAAAATGTAGACCCATAGACTATTTGGCGTTCCAAACAGACTACTCTTTCGCTAATACAGCAACAGGATCATGTGTCTTCAAATTAATTTTATACACTAGTGCGAGTCATGTTATAGAAACTGAAATTATTTCTATATATATATATATATATATATATATCAGGATTAACACCAACATCCATATTTTCTAGTAACAATTTTTTTTAATTTCTAAGGAGTGGTTCTTGTGCAATCATTAACATGTCCTGAAAATCTTCAAGCATCTATATAATAACAGAAAAAATAACATAGAAACATAGAAAATCTTCAAATATATATAAACATTGAACAACATTGAGCTTTTATTTGAATTTATAGTTATGCATTTTATTGAGTATATATATACATCTTTTTTTTTTGAATTAAGACTTCTTTTGTTATTTTTTCTATGTTAGGATAAAACTTTGTTAGGATGTATATTTACATGAAAAAAGAACCTTGTTTCTACTTTTCAGTTAAGCAAACTTTTCGAAGCAAAATAACACAAATAAAAATGTACATGCTCAGATACATTTCGCCTGCAAATTTGCCATCCAATTCGCATTAGAAAAATCCTTCGTAACGTTTTGTAGCATCTTCTGATTTGTTTTGTTCTAAATGAAATGTGTCACTGACCCATATAGAATATTGTGTCCAGAATAGACTGTGTTTTTGCTAATAAAGAAGCCCCATGACATATAAAAATTTGTGAGTAAAAATTCTCCATATATAAAGCCTCAGAAAACAGTATAGTCACTGTAGTTCGATCTAACCCGCATCCTTCTCTCTCTAGAGATGAAGTAGAAGAAGAGGAAGAAGTGACTGACGTCGGTCGTCTACGACAGACGTGAAGCTACAACTTCAAAAGTTAACATAAGTAACATATGGTGTGCAGAGAGTACAAAGTTTTGACTCATTTTGGTTATATATTTTTATATTTTGATTTGTTTTTTGCTGTTGTGGTTAATATTGCAGTTCTGAGACACTTGTATAAAGAAAACTAAATTTTGATGTTCTTATATATCAGACTTTCTGTACATGTGTGGCTATAATGTGCAACTATAAAAGTATATATGCATTCATGCCCTGTTGGTCTAATGGCTATGACACTTTTATAAATGAGAGATCTAAGTTCGAATCCTGGACAGGGCTAGGAAAAACATTAATTATGTTGCACATATAGCTATATATTGCAGTATTAGGGATATTATATTCCGTATACTATGATGTATATATATATATTCTGATTTTTACCCTGACTTTTTACCTTTGCCGCAGGGATCTGTGTTGGGCCCCTGCTTTTTCTTTTGTATATTGATGACTTTAAATCTGTCATCAATTCAAACCACCACCACCCATATGCAGATAATACACTAATTATTTCATCCCATAAAAACTTGGATACCCTTGTCTCGCAGGTCGAGTTAGAACCTTCGCAAGTCGACCTCTGGCTGAATAATAACAAAATTAGAGCCAGTTGAAAAAAGTTGAGAACAAAACTATCAACTATATCTGTATTCCTTTTATATTTCTTAGTTCATTGTGTTTTTCTCTGTTTTTTCTCTAAAAAGACTATGTGAGCATATATAAGATGCACATGTAAAGTTTTTTTATATATGTATGAATATACATATATATGCCCTGTTGGTCTAATGGCTATGACACTCATGCAAATGAGAGCTCCAGGTTCAAATCCTGGACAGGGCTAGGAAAAACATAATTATCTTGCACCTACAACAACCAGGTTGTATTATACTGGCACATAATTCTGCTAAGATGATTCACTGTATATTGACCTTATATAAATGTAATACTTTACATTGAGTATATCTTTGAGTTGTAGGGGGAGATAGTTTCTATTAACGTGCCTGCCCCTGCCTTGCCGTCCCCTTGCCATTGCCTACCCTTCCTATGCCTTTTCTGTTGCCTGCCTTCTATGGCCTTGCCTGTGCGTCCCATGCCTTGCCTACCCCTGCCTTGCTGATTCCTCTTCCTGTTTCCTTGCCTGCTTTGCCGCGCATTGCCATGCCCTTTTCTTGTTGTGCTTAATGCCTTTGCCTACCCTTCCCATGCCTTTTCTGGTGCCTGCCTACTATGCCCTTGCCTGTGCCTCCCATGCCTCGCCTACCCCTGCCTTGCTGATTCCTCTTCCTCTTTCCTTGGCTGCCTTTGCCGTGCCTTTGCCGTGCTTAATGCCTTTGCCTTGGCAACCTCTCCGCAACACTTTCTATACTAGTTACGGAGTTTCATATCGCGCAGGTCTGGGCGCTAGCAAAGCGCTTTAACGGGACAAATTTTTGGCTTGTTTTCATTTGTCTTGATAGCCCAAATAATTTTCATGGTCAGTTTTTCACAACTATTCTGTTTAGTGCTGCGAAAAGAGGCAGAAATGCAAAATCCTGCCTGATGTTTCTTCAACTAATTTTTTACTTTAACTGACGTTTTGCTTTTTAATAACACGTTTAAATGGTGTTGCTAACCCTCTTTGTGGTATATTGACATGGGTAAGATGTTGGAATCGAAGAAAACTTAAATTACTGACTTTTAAAGAGACGCAAGAGAAGACATATTGTTGATGTTGGTTTTAGGGGTTAGCTTCCTGAAGTTGCAAGCTACATATACCATACATTTTGTGTTGTGAGGAATAAAGTAATGGTTAAAAAGAATCACTATTTTATCATTATCAGTGCACTTTGGCAAAAAGAAATAAAAATTACAGCTAGTTATAAAAAGACTTAAAGGAAGTTTTTTTACAGTAAGCTATAGCTAGCTAGCTATATATGGATCTGCAAGTTTGACATGGATTAACGTGGAAGAGTATTTAATAAAGGATTTATTTGCAAAGTATAGCTAACTAGTTATATAAAAAAGAGCACAGATAAAATCGACTGAAAATAAAATACACACTTCAATGATATAATGACTGGCTTTGTTAGAAATTTGTTTCGTTAGAAATTATTGTATATAAATATTACATAACTAGCTAGGAAGGGATATATATAATAGCATGTTATACTGTATTACTGTGTTCTTAATTTTGGTAAAATGCAAGAATAAATTTAGGCAAGGTCCACTTTTTGGCAACCGAAAATATTTGACGAAAACAGTTAAAGTCACTAAATTTGTTTAAAAAGTTATTTTCCATTAAATTTGTTTATTTTAACCACAGTATGTTATTTTATTTTATATTTCGCAGCGGTCGAAACTTTGTACTTTACAGATTAAAATTATTCCAATGCAAAATTGAGGCGTAGCAATTTTTAAGGCTAAATTGGTGTTTGAACTGCACTGTTAAGTTGAGTGATATTAGAAATGAGTTTTTATGATTTTATTTTTAGCATCTAGACACTTGCCCACCTACATATCTGATTACTCTATGAATAAGGATACGTTATAATGAGTGACCAAGTGTGACTCCTAGCTAAAAAAAACTACGAGACAGATACAGGCAGCTTTTTGACAATTTTTAATTTGGTTCATAAAAAATGTAGGTAGCTTCGCCCTGGTTAGTTAAATAAAGTTTCCCAGCAAACACAAAATAAGACATTTTGGAATTGTTTTTAATATTATAGCTAGCTAGGTATCTTTTTAATGGGCATGAAACTATTAGTTTAGAAAAAAACCCACTGTTTTCTTTACTGTGTTCAATGAGCTACATTATTTTGGCTGTACTAGTAGCTATATAAATCTTGAATGACATGCTAGCAATCCCTCTTTGATCAGCACAGTGATATTTCTAAGACTATTAAAACTTGTGATGTAACTAACAACCAAAATAAGGTTTCTTTCTCTTTTGACTGCCAACTTTTCATAATGAGTGTACCCCACAACTTGAAGCAATTAAATTAATAACCAAGTTTAGGCCTTGAACCTTCTTAATATACAATCTTATGTCAATACTGAGTATCCTTCATTTAAATAATTGTAAAATCAATATATCGCACCAGTTTAAAAAGTAAAAATACAAAGGAAAAAGTGAATAATTCTCTTCGTACTGCATGTTTTTCTTAGCAAATGCCTTACACTCTGCGGGGGATATAAAAATTTGTCCCTACAAGTGCCTCGCTAGTGTCCAGACCTGCGCGGTATGAAACTCCGTAATTTTAATCTAAGGGTGGGTGGGTGGTTAAATTCTATCGACTTGAGATGATTCTTAAGACGATACACCTTAAAAAGAGTAGGAGACATGATAAAGGCGCGCCAAAGAAACAAAAATAAATTCATTTACCTGCACTGTTAACACCATCTGTGCATACAGGTTGCTTTAGTGCATTCAGGCAAAGTACATTATATTTGTAACTCCATTCCAAAGGAGAGGCTTGACCACAGGAAGGAGGCAAAGAACTTTTCTCTTGTGTGCCTATTGCCTTAAGTACAACTTTAGATTTTAAATCAGTCGCGAATTCCATAGTACGTCCGACAAGCACGTTTTTATCTTTGGTTTTTATAAAAAATTCTGTACATGATTCAACTACATAAAACAGCGATAAAGCGGTCCAAAGTGACTTTAGTGCAAGCTATAAGAAAAAAATACCAACTTAATCTAATACATCCGATTCTCAACTGTTTGTATATTAAAAAAAACAAATTAGTCAATAAAAATTTGTTGCACATAAAAACATAAAACTTTTAAGCAACTCAACTCTGAAATTTTTTCTGCGAATTGTTTCCCAGTTTAGCATGCTCTATACACAAATTCTCTCGTATGAAAAATTGTTTGGAAACGCTAACTCTCTAGAGGGATCTCTAATATTAAAAAAAAGAATTACAAAACGGTTCGAGAGAAACAAATTGATTACATTTATCTGCGTATTTCCGCATTACAACACTTTCTTAGTGAAAGCAACATCTTATCATGTCTTTGAGTTATAATAAAGTAAACTTGATATTCTTTATACCCAAAAGTTTGAACTACAATCCCGGTCAAAAATAATGGCAGTAAACCCTTTTTACACGTGTAGCAAGAGCAAGATAAGTACAAAGCCCCCTTTCCCCCAGTATCAATGTTCAAACGTTGTGCTAACGCGTTTCCAAACATTGATAATGGGGGAGAGGGGGTAAGAAAGAATTATACTGCACTTTTTGTAGCTTACTGCCAATATATTTTGACCGGGATTGTCTCTGAAATTTTAGACTTAGAATTTTTTCGGCAATTTTTTGCAGTAATTTTTTTGACTTAATTTTTAAATTAATTCTAAAGGTGGATACTATATATATGTTTTGAAGTATGTACCAGCATTGTTTCTTTTGTTCCATGCTAAAATTGGAAACAATAGAAATGCTAAAACAATAGATGACGAGGCGAATGGGGCATTTTTCGATAATCGCGAGACATTATAATATTCCGTGAAAAATTGTAGTTAGATGAATACGTTATTGTTACTAATTTTTGTGGGTATTAATTTTGACGCAGTTGTGCGAAAAAAAATTATTTGCGCGCAAAATTTAGTACAGAAGCAACGCGCAAAATGTTTTGGGTGAAAAGTACTACGCGCAAAAAATATATATATACCTTTTCAAGAATGAAAGGGTACATGTATATTGAGTCAAAAATTCAGAAAATTAGTACCAATAAGGTAGTGCTAAGCTCTGTAAGGGAAGATCAAACTGAAAAAAAACCTTGTTTATGTTTGTTTTGCATGTAAGGTTGGCACTTGTGCAAAAGCACAAAGGTGCCAGAACAAAATATTAAGTTTTTAAAGATATTTAGCTGTAATTTCCATGCGTCACAGTGCGTCACTAATGCGTCACTCGGTTTTTTGCATGTGTTTAACTGTCAAATGTATGCGTCACATGCGTCACAACATTTTTTTTAAGAAATATGTACTATTCTTTTAAAACTTTAGATGTGACGTACGTGACGCATTAAATTCCTTCACAGCGTAGTACTATATAGCTTGTGACGCATATGTGACGCACTTGTGACGCATGGAATATAAGAACTTTTAAATACGAACATAGTTTTTATATATATATTATACATTTTAGGCATCCATGCCTTTAATAACCGGGGTGCAAAAACAGTGCGGGCAAGGTTCTAGCTAAGTCTTTCATCGATTCCTTTAGGATTTCTTCAATGTATTTAAATTCTCGTCCTCTTGAACTCATCATATCTGTTTCGCGTTGATCTCTGGCTATATTTTTCAACATGTTTAATTGAACCTTTGCTTGTAGCCAAAATTAGCATGGAATTCTCCCTGCCTATAACCATGTCAATGGCAAACTGGTTTTTAGGCCTTGGCAGGTATTTTATACCTTATTTTATACGTTATTTTAGGCTAGGATGAGAGCTTATTTCTTGTGTAGAATATCATTTGATTTTACTTTCGTTTTCTTCGAATTTTGGCGGCTAATTTTTCTTATCATTTCACTGGATTTGTTACAGAATAGTAGTTTCATAGAACCTAGGCTCTAGTCCACGTGTGTGTGTAACAAATTCGAGTTACAGAGGCCGTTTTGACTTTCTCTAGGAAAAAAAAGGCCACAACTCTTTTCAATTTTTTTTCTTGAAATTCAGACAATCCCGGTCAAAAATAATGGCAGCAAAACCTTTTTACACGTGTAGCAAGAGCAAGATAAGTACAAAGCCCCCTTTCCCCCAGTATCAATGTTCAAAAGTTGTGCTAACGCGTTTCCAAACATTGATAATGGGGGAGAGGGGGTAAGAAAGAATTATACTGCACTTTTTGTAGCTTACTGCCAATATATTTTGACCGGGATTGTAGCTATTTGTGACACAATAATCACTATAATTCTGTTCATAGTGTTTGCTAAATGACAGTTTTTTGACAATCCTCGAAATAGATAAATACATCAGCTGACAAGTGCTTCGTAGCCTGTAAGACAAATCTGTAGACGTCGGCATTTTAAAGAAATTAACCCTACGTCCAGGTTCATTAAATAAAAAAATAGGCTATGCTAAGGTTAGCAAGCGTTAGTACAGGTTAAAGTTTCGAATATAACCAAATAAGCTTAGATTCTTAGATCCTAAGCCCGTTTGTGAACATTGATAAGTGAAATTTGACCAATTAAAAATGCATCTATCTAATAAGACTGTTATTCCATTAATTTTTTATTAAGATTTCTTTTATGTTTCTTTACTTTTTTATTTTTTTTTTTGTTTAAAGTTTTATTTAGTCCAAATAATTTGGCTATTTTTTTTCAACTACATGAAGTTTTACGAAGCTTTTTGCAACAGCAGTTACATCCTTAGTTGTCATTAGAGATGGTAATCAAAACAAAGTCTTTTGCACATTTGATATACGTATTATGCGAGAAGAAAGTTTAAAATCTTTAAACGACTCCTTGTATTTTAAGTGAGCTGGTAAAGCGTTCCATACAAGAGAGTTTCTCTAAACTTATATGGACATATTTCAAAACTATTGACGGTTGCCGTGGGTGCAGTGAACGAGTTTGTTTTTCGGAAGGAATATGGTACTCCTTAAACTTAAAAAATTCTAGGTTGGACTTGTCGCTGAGGTATTTGCCAAAACTACCACAAGTAGACAGAAGAAGAGTTTGTGTCAAAGTTTTTGAGTTTTTTATAGTGGAGTTGCCGGGTCAAAACACAATAATCAAAATATTAAATTCTCGATTTTTTTAATATGATGAGTTAAACGTACTCATATTTGCTTGCGATAGCGCCATTTTGGAAGAAAATACGTAAACAGGTATTTTTAAGATTTTCTAAAAATGGCATTGGTGACAAAACATCAACAAAGTTTAAAGTGTCAAAAAAACACGTATATAATTTAAGTAGTTTAACAAATTAATTTTAAAACTTACCATTTTTATTTAAAAGTATGTGGACTCGTCAATAAACGGTATAGACTAAGCTAAAGCAATCAATATTTATTCACGTGAAAAAAAGAATGCTTATTACAATCAACAAACACTTTAGAAAACCTTAGCAACTATATTTACTTTATAATGGCTTTTCACCACAGTTGTGCCGCTTCATGTTACTTTTAGATTAAACCTAAGCCTCTCCATTAATTTCTCTATGTGTCGACAAACATGGATGACAACTGACAAGCAAAATTTTTTCTAAATTGAATGTAATTTTTAGTGACTTTATAAGCACATACTCCAAGGTCTCCATGACCCACATTTATGGCAAAACTTGTCCTAATAAAACAAGGAAACTTTACACAATATCTTAAAACTCATTATGCATATAAAACATTCAAATTTGATATGTATAATGTTCACAAGTTTACAAGTATCATTGAATGAAAACAAATGTAAATGTTCACGCAGTATAAAGCTCTCTTTTATTACATTTACTACGTCAAAGTTTACAATCGTTTTGCTCACGTCCGACGGTCAATCGTTTCACCATTTAAAGCGTGGTAGTAATATCGGAAGATTATTTCTAAACTGTTGTGGTACCGCTAGAAAGTCAATGAAAAGAAGTTTTTAAGTAGTTTTCACTTCCTTGAGATACTGTGAAGTTTTCAGAACTACTGCATAATTCTATTTTACTTTCGTTTTCGTTATAACCATGTCTTTTTTCATTTTTCTTAGGGTTTTTCTTCTTTTTTTGAATTTCTGGTTGATTTAACTTTTTGGCACCGAATGCGCTTGCAAAATTGTATGTGTATCACTCCCCCTTGCTCACACGATATGGAATTACGCAGAGACGGGGGAAAACTAATATATACTCGAATTGTAGCTGGTTGTATCAAATTAGTTTACTATATTATCTTCAGTAAATCAACATAGACTTTCTAAAAAAACCATTCGGAGACTGCTTCGGTTTAGTTTTTCTTCTTTGTAGTTGTTGTGTGTATTTTTAATGACAGTTAGTTAGAACTGCTGCATATACTGAACAAAATGATTACATGAAAACATCTATAATAAATGAAAAGACGAAATTTTTCAAATACGCACCAATACCAAATGCGATACATTTTTGCCGACTTTGTTTTCACTATACTAATCACGACGCCTGATTTTTTAAAAAAACAATCTACGATTTTCGCAACCAGGAAGAATCCAAGATTTTCGCTTTAAAAAACAATTCAATATATTTTCTCGGCTGAATGAACGAAGACCATTTTGATTCTTAGAAAAACAATCCAAGATTTTCGCGGCTGAATGAACGAAGGCCATTATGAGTTTGAAATTGGTCATGTGCAATGTGTGGTCAGTGTGTAGAAGGTTTGTAGGCCTATTTGACTTTTTTATCTTTTAAAAGTTTCATATTTTTTTTAATATTTGTTTTATGTATGTTTTTAGATGTTAAGATATATATATTGTCACGTTTTTTAGTCACGTACAGATCTTAAACGCACCAGTTTTAGGACTTTTGGCTAGAAACGAAGATTTTGAAGGCTAGCTAGCTAGAGCCTTAGTCTTGACTATTCAGTTTGGTACAACAGCTATTTATCCCAGCTTGGAGGAAAGAATACGGAAGGAGAAACAACTTCATTTCTGTACGCTTTAAATGTATTGAATTTTCTATTGTTTTTAATTTCAAAAGAATCAGTGCGTGAGGTGCTCGACCGAGTCTTTTTCGCAAAAAATTGATCAAATTCCATATTCTCCTTTAATAGGGGCTACCTTTTTTCTATTGAAATCTGACTGTAACACGCTGCAGGCACGTGATATTTGTATGGAAAGTGTGCCTAATATAAGACGGTAAACAATGCTGTTAAAAACTTCAACAATACGTTTGGAAATAAGCGTTTAACCATGATATTAACCTATTTTTGCAGGCTTGAGTATACCACTTTGATCATGAAAAACAATATAGATAGATATGCGCCGGACGAGTGCCGACAAAATGTGTGCTGGATTAATGTTTATTCTAACTAAAGAAATAACTTCTTATAACAGAACGTCGTTTTAAAACGAGATATAAACTTTTTCATTTTGTTTACAAAAGTGTCGAGCATGTGCTTCTTCTCTAATTATGTTAACATAAGAACAAAAGAAATTTTACCGATTTCAATATGGCTTCTTGTTTTGATAATATTCAAATTCATCATCAAATTATCTAATTGTTTTTATAACCAATCATAGTTGCGAATTGTTATTCACGAATAATTTAGTCACACAACCGCCAAAATTTCAAATTAAGTTTCTATACAGACACCTGCTAGAACCTCACGCAGTGTTTCAATAGATTTAAAAGAGTTGTTTCTCCTTCCGTATTCTTTCCTCCAAGATCCCAGCCAATATAATTTATTTTTATGTTGAAGTTGTGTCTAGCTAGCTCCTTTTTTAGCTACCTCTGGCTAAAAAGTGAAAGTAGCCAAATGCAGTTAGGCTGCAACACAATTCTTAACAATTTTCATGCTAAATGCAGTTGACAGCGTCTAATTATATTACTGTTTTAAAAACTTATGCTTCAAAACAAAATTGCTGAGTATTTTATTAACTGAACATGATAACGACAGGCGGTTTCCTGAATTTTTTTAACCAAAGTTGCGATAAAGTTTTTTGAAAAATGGTGTTACGCCTTTACTAATGCGCCACATGGTTTACCTGTACTAAGCGAATAGTCCAATGTTAACGACCGGGCTGTTTCCTGTGTGTGTTTCTGTTTAACTGAAGTTGCGATAACGCTTTTTACAGAAAAGAGTACTACACCTAAATGGATGTTTCACATTGTTTACCTATACTAAGTGCTCAGCTTAACTTTTTTTTAAACTTTCACCAGGAATATTCTCTGAAAAAAAAGAAGGTTGGCCAGCTGTTTTTGCTATGACGGGATTACAATGAATTGTAATCTGTGTTTTTATTTTAGCTTAAGTTGTCGAAAGTTATTTTTCAATATGTTACGCCGGAAACAACATAAAGTTGTGTGCACTTCCTTGACTTTCTACAATACTTTATAGCTGTACTAAATCGCTTTGCCTGAATGTGTGGTACAGTTGACGGTTCTTATTAATCACTCATCCGGGCATTTAACGCCGGGTAACACAACTACTTGTGGCTTAACCTGGTGTTTTAACAGAGTGTATCCTGTGTTTTGCAAACCAAAGCTGTAATACAGTTTTTTTCAATAGGGTATTATCGCTATACGCCTGTACAACACCGTTTCACTGTACTAAACACTCAGCCCAGTGTCACGATTAATTTCATTCACAAAAACTTATTCCGCAAAATAAAATAATATTGACCGATTGTTTTTGCTATAATGGAGTAACAACGGATTGTAAACTCTGTTTCTATTTCAGCTATCGTTGCGGAAAAGTTAATTTTGGAAATATATGTTACAGTCGCAACACTATCAGATTAGCACTGCAGGTAAACTAATCTGCGCCCTCTTCAGCATTGCATCACAGCGTAAAAAAAATTTTTTCCCTGAAAAAAGTGATCTAACTAATGCATCTGTCGAGGTAGATAGCCAGCTGTTTATGGTGCTTATTACGTCCAATGTGCATTGTAGTTTTAGCGATTTAGCTATAATTTATATGGATAATATCAACATACAGTTTTAGTGCCACTTATACGTGCAAGATATGTAATAATTAGCATGCGTTTAGAAATTTTTGTAACTGGAACCGGACAGTCTAAAAAAGTTCTCTGTTGACTGATTAGGTTCGATCAATCTTTAGGCCAATTTCATAAAGATTAATAGTGAAATAACTGCTAAAGAAGAAAAGTTATCTTGAAACTGTGTTTTTCAGACTTTTTTTATAAGAAACCAGTCAAAAGAGACCAAAGGCTCAAAAATTTTAGGAAAGTGAAAAAAATTTCTAACAAGAAACTTAATGTATAAGTAATATAATAGGTAACATTATTAATCAACTTTTAAAAAAAATCATATTTTATTTGAAACGCTTAAGAAAAGGTAGGAAAAGGGTAGCAAATGTCGTTCGTATAGCTGTACCCAAACTGTCCAAAAACCCTTGTAAATCAGATATCTTCTTTTTAAGAAATTTTTAAAGTCTATTGGATAATCCATGCTGAGCTAAAAGCTTAGGTTTCTTACAGAAAAAAGAAAAATTTCAATCAAGGATAGAAATTATTTTTTTTTAGCTTGTGGACGATTCTTTTCTTGCTTACATAAGAACCAAACGAGGCTATGTTTTAAAGTTTTAATCTTCTATTTAAAACAAAGTATAAACTTATCAGACTGCAAAAGGATCAAAAAATAAAAACAGTTAGCCTCATGTCGGATTTTACTGGTTTTTAAAAAATGTACAATTGAAAAATAATATTATATTAGCTACATTTTCTAAATTGAAGAACACAGGCAATTTTAAGAAGGGCGATTGAATATAAGACTTGGTTTTCAAGAGATTTTTACCGTGGAAACTATATGCCGCAAATATAGTGTAAGTGATGAAATATCTTGATGCAAGACAGTCTTGTTGTCAATGTTTACAATATAGTCTTTACAATGTTGCACAGGTGATAAGAAACGGTTGTGGCTAATGTAACTTGCAGGAACACTTTTCTATTCTTTAAATCTTTTAAAAAGCCAAACACGTTGTCAAGAAAATGAAAAACCTTTATTTAAGTTCTGAAACAAAACCTGTTGTGTATGCAATATTCGCATACAATAAACACATCAAACAATTATTAGGAATATTTTTATGCTGATGTAACACAAACTGAAATGTCCCTAAGCTATAGCGTAAATAAAAACAAAACAGAAACATGACAACTTTAGATACAAACACAAAAAATCAGTATTAACATCAATAGAGTACAATTGTCAGTTGTATCTCTAAGGCACAACTCCTGCTTTTTCTTTCTTCGTTTCCTTCATGCTATTTTTTTGAAACATGAAGTCGTCGTAATAACGGATGTAAAGGGCACGATTCTTTAAATCTTTCATCACAACCCACTGCGTATAATCGTAATGACCTTCTTTCGGTCCCACTTCAACTTGTGCTACACCTTTTAATAACAAAAAAGAAAACAACTTTAAGAAAGTCAAAAATCTTTTTCATTTTATTGCCTATCCGACTACAGATAGGCTACATGGATACAGAATCATAATTCTATCTGGAAATAGAAAAAAAATTACTAAAGCGCTAAGGCTTTACTTAAATGAAATGTATATAACAAAGTCTCTTACCCTTTGGAATATCAACAGTGTTCAACAAGTGATAAGTCAGCTTAAGCGCTTCATCTGTTGTGTTTGGTTGGTTTGAGAAATGCAAGAGAGAAGCCATGCGAATAAATCTTGAAGGAGGTGTAAAATCTCCTGGTACACCAAGTAATCCACTGCCAATACCCACTGGAGTAAAAACAACATCACCAAATGTTAGATCTTTTGAAGAGAACTTTGATAACGTTACGTAGTTTTTAATGTTCATCATGTGAAAATCATACGGAGGTGAGTTGGTTGTAACGCCAATCGTATTATCATGAGCTTTTCTTCCATCTTTGGTGTATTCCAACACTAACGCATCTCCACTTGGATCTGTCACGGTGTAATGGAACTCAAAATTCTGACCAAAAACTGCCATGCCAAAGACTTTTGGAAAGTTGTTTCCGTTAACGGCATGGCGAAGTTGCGCTGTCGAATTATAATTTGCTGCAAAGTAAGCGATATAACTGATGCAGGCTTAAGGATTATCTTACAGAATGCATAATTAATGTTTCGTGTTAATGTTTCTAAATTATTTACGGGTCCTAATGCCACAATTTTTTCCCTGTGTTTCAAAGCTTAACCCTGGTGAAGCCAGGGTATAATAGGTTGTACAAGTTAATTATAATGCTGATGCATTATAATTAACTTGTCATAGCAAAAGCTGCTGCATTAGTGTAGAATTTATTGATCTTTCTTACCCAGTATATAATTTAGTACTTGAAGATTTGACACCATGTTGGAACAATCTTGTTGAGTTGTGTTGTCATACACCGTGTACTGCGGCAAATACAAAGCACCAACTGATAGACCTAGTGAAGAAATCACATTCTATTTATACCCTTCTTTGATAACAGTTTTACTTGGACGATTTTTACGCAAATATAAAGGCTTTACATTTGCAACTACAATCGTGGACAAAATTAATGAAGCAGACCGTTTTTTCTTTCGTCATTTCTCAAACACGGACAAAAAGTTGAAACAGTTACTACCCTGAAGCCGATAAGCTGCAAAGGAGCTACTTTTTCACTCACCCAGGCCAGGTAGCAAAGTTTACTAGTGCAGTTATTTGGAGCACCCGCACAACGAAATAATCCACATAAGGTCCGATGACAGTCGCAAAATTTAGAAAAAATTATTTGTGATTACGGCGGCAACAATTAACACGTTTCAAAAGTATGAGTTTGACGAAACAGTAAAGTAAACACTGACAAGTTCAAAATGCGCGACTGTAATATAGAAAAAAACAAATATAATCTTGGTTTGTACATGTTTATGGTTGTAGTTGCATTTTTTCGTCAGAGGGAAATAAAGTAATGCCAACCTTCACTATTAATACCATCCACACATATAGGCTTCCCGAAGGCATTTACACAAAGCACATCATATTTGTATATCCATTCCAGGGGAGAAGATTCACGGCAAAAGGATGGCAAAATACTTTTCTCAGGAGATCCTCCTGCTTTCGATATGACTTTTGATTTCAAATCTTCCGCAAGTTCCATCGTACGTCCAACAACCACACTATCATCTTTTGCTTTCCGGAAAAATTCTGTACATGACTGTACTTCATTATGAAACAGCAAACAAGCCAAAACAAAATTGATTAGAAGCTACGATTAGAAAACATACGTTAATTCCAATTGAGGTCTATGATGCATTGAGGGTTGAACCCCACTGTAACTGTTCACAAGAACTAGCGGAAGAGGAATTGGAAAAATTTGCTAAAAACAAAACACGAAACAAAACAGGAAGCATAAAAGAGTTAAATGCAAATTTACGAAAGTTTCTATCTTGTACAAACAAACGCACAAGAAATCTTTTCGCATCTAATGTTTTGTTATCGTGTGGCTTTTAGTTAGTCGCAATCGACATTTCAATACGCTCAGGAGGCTAAGCATTCCCAAAGCAAAATGTAAGGTCCTTATACAACATAAAATTAGCAACGCAACCGATATTACAACACCTTGTCAGTTTGAATAAATTGTAGAACCACAAAAGCAGAATAATTTTCTACCGTAATTAACCTAGGGGATCCTGTTTGGGGAGATGTTCGTGGTTCCACCAAATCTCTAACGCGTATGACGATATGTCAAAGCACCTAAATGATTAATGAAATAATGTCCTTGTGGTGACAAATATGATAAAATGCACACAATGAACTGTAAAACAAGAGGGTACCTCACAAGTACACAGGTAATCAACTGCTCATAAACATGTTCATCCTGAGCCACATTTGATTCGAGTTACAGCAGAGAAATTCCATTTTATTTAGCACGAAAGGAAAAAAAACTGAGTGCTCTAACATCGTCAAAACTTTAAAAAAGACTAAAAAGTCCGCAAATATTTAGAACGTGTACTATTAGTCAAAAAGAACTTTCACGCCTCTTGTGTTTTAAATGGCATGAAGACATAATAGAGGTATGTAGAACATTTCTTTCATATTAACGGTATAAAATATTTGAGAAAATGTCATAACGTGCAAGAACACACTAAAGGCAAAGCAAAATGTTTCGCTGTAAAGTCTTGAGTCTGTTCTATTTTTTATATTTGGGCTTTTTCTTCCAGAAATAGCTTACTGGCTCACTTTATCGTCGAGTTTACTCTACTCTAGCAGCCCAGAGTATGTTTTGAAGCAATATAACCCAATTTGGAACAAACCCCTGTGACGAACACTGGTCTTAAACTAACTCTTTTTTGAAGGGTACTGTACCGTTAGACGATCTACGTTACAAGTATACAACGGCAGAATTGAACAATCCGAAGTATGCAAAGAAAACAGTTAAAAGAGAATGACCTTTATGTTATTTCGGCTTTATTTTTTTTCATTTGATTTCCCCTTAAATGTAAATTTTTGTTGATAGCACAAACATAAACCATAAATCGTACCTCGGAAATAAAAGAGAGATTATTTTGCAAATATTGTGCTACTTGTCACAAAATCAAATATTCACTTAAATGCTCTCAACAAGGGCCACTGTTGTAATTTCCTAATTTAAACACTCTTTTTAATAAATGTTTATAACGTACCTTGTGTTTCATCTTTAAAAATTGAAACTAAAATAAACTGTGCGCATAGCGACGATTAAAACACTTTTATATCAACGTGAAAGACGAGAACATGTTTGGTAAGAATTTTTCTTAAATCAATATTAGTTTATAAAAACTTCAGAAAGTTATAACTGCTGAATCAGGTTACATTTGATTAGCATTTGTTGGTAGTACGATGTATATACTGTTCACAATAAAGAGATGTATTAGTTAAGTATTCTTCTAATAATATGTAACTAAAAGACCTAGAAGTTTTAGATATCTACATTTGGTGGGAAAAAAGATGACGCAAATTGTAAGTCTCGTTGTCACAAGTTGTAATTTCTGCTATTTCTGTATTAGATTTACACAATTTGAAATTGTTGTTTCTTTTTAGCGGACTAGTTTATTTGGTTAATGAATAATTAGATTTTAAGATTTTAGCTTGTTTCAAAGTTTCTTGTAACTGTAATGGTGAGTTAAAATAAACAGTATGGGCGGAGGGAGCATTTTAAGCCCTCGGTACGTTGTATTGTGTGCAAGTTGAAAGAAATAATGTATAAGCATCATACAGTGGTAAAATAACCAGAATTGTTTTAATTATAATCAAGAGAAAGAAGATTTTAGCGTAATGGCGTAATTGACCACGTGCTGGAGGTTATTTTTTCTTTATTTTTTCTTCATTAGTCAACATCATATAGATTAACACTCTAAATTTTGAGAGACAATCAGATGTTGCAGACGGAAGCCCTAGGGTAGGGCAGGACAGGGTAGGGTGGGTTAGGGTAGGACACACCCTTCCCCCAACCTGAATACGTAATAACCATCACAAACTTTTAGCTGTGGCTCAACTTTTGCTCATTGAATATTTGTTTGGAAATCTTAAATTTATGCGTTTGTTTATTTAGTTATGTTAGTGCACCAATCAAAATCAAACTTTTGTTTCCATCATGTTTCTCGTCAAATGAGACGTCGTATGACTGTTGGAAGAAGAAAGTCTCGGAAATCTTCATTTTTAAAATAGATTTTTCAAAAGTTAGCATTTAGATGATACGCGTGATAATTGTATACTTTCACGTGTCTATAGATAGTCTGTATATTAATTGCTCCATTTGAGAATGTAATATCGAAGTTCGAGTCATCGTTAATCGGAACAGAGTTAAACGTAGCAGAATGGGTTCATATATTCTTATGAAATAATAATAATAAAAAAAGAACTAACGAGTATTTATATTTGCCTATTTATAAATAATCCAACAGATGGGCAAAGCACCTGCGTACGCTGACGTAGCAAATTTACAATAATTTATTTACGCTAACAAATACAAAATTTTCTAACGCTTTATAAAATTTTTAACAATGACGAAAAGTCGCAAGTTTCATCTACGTAATCTACATTGTATTACCTGTCCGTCCGTCCGTCTGTCTGTCACGCAAAATGGTAGCTTAGCTGTGCAGGTAGCGAGATGCACGCAATGCGGTATAAAAGGGACGGGCAAACCCGTGGATTTTTCCACGGGCTAACGAGTAGTTGGATTCTAATATTCGTGTTTCTACATATACTGACATTAACCATACGGCCAATGTCAATATAGCTGCGTGTAAAAGCGTAGTAAGACCTCTAATATAAAGACATGTGAAGTTGAAAACGTAACTTTGAAATCAACACGGATAAAGTGCAAGAGAAACTACTTTCACGAGAAACGACTTTCTTGACATCAACATGGTCTAATTATTTTCGATATTTATCCGGTGGCCGACACCCTGCTTGTAAATCGACTTGCGGAGTACGTGGTGGAAAGCCTGCTAACGATTCAATATGCGGAGTACGGTGGTGGAGAGCCTGCTAGTAAATCAATTGGCAGATGTATTGGCAACTGCTGAGAAGTTGATGTCACAGGTATCAGTATAAATGGCTGACCAGTGTTTGCCGTAACAAGAATTTCATTTTGTTGCAATTTTGGTATTTGGAATTGGTCTTGCGACGCGTAGGTTTGTAGTAATGTTGGATGAGGTTCAGCTTGAATAATCTCGCCATTCCTTTGTTGACCTGAATTAAGAAATGAGTATTATATTTTAACTCTGCTAGTCGTTGTTATCCTGTGAAAAAATTCACGAGAAATCTCCTGTCATATATGTTCCGGTCCTCAGATTTCCGCCCGTTGTATAAAATCTGGCCATCGTTTTTTATGCTGCCTTACACGCCTGTTTAAAAGTAAATAAATTAGTTTTTAGAGTTCGATATGAAAAGAAACAACCGGTATTATTGATACGGAGATTCGGGTTAGTGCCTGGTATAAGCTATCAGCCAAAATTCCTTATTTTGATTTATCAAATTTCATTTACTTTGTACATAAAGACGTTCAAAAGCTCCCGTTACGTCCTCACATATTCATATGGGGCGCCAAAACTAACACACTTTTACGAATACTTAATGCACGCAAAAACCTAAAATGTGCACTTTAAAGAAGACAGGAAAGAGTATGAAAAATATCTGTACGCGTAGCTTATGTTGTTGTATACTAAGGCGTAATTACAAGGGCGCAAATCACAGAAATATTATTTGGCGGTAATACAACCTGTATCTTATAGCAACAAAACATTTCTTTCTTTTCACCAACCTATATTTTCAATTCTGGAAATTTTGAATCCGTATACTGTGGTTGCCATTGAGATTATACACTGCAAGAAGTGGAGCAGGAAAAGCATAGCATACACAGCCACCCCATAATCTCGACTTTTTGTACAAAAATTTGCAGACCACAACGTGTAGGTGTAATGATTATCAGGACTAAAACGTCTAGTTACACGTCTACAATCGAGGTACATTCTAAAGATCAAGCAAACTGAATTAATAATTCTATTTTTGTAGATCTTGGCTAGAATTTGGTTCACTTACATGAATCCAGCTATTGATGCTACAACACCCACAAAAGCAAGGATGTCAGCTGCCATTGCAGAAGCGTTAAAATGTCGAATCAATGGTCGGTTACTTGACGTACCAGAAAAAACATGTATACCCAAACTAGCTGTAAATATCATCCATAAGGAAATGAATATTGATGCGCCTGGTATGTAGAATGGAAATCTTGATGTGCGTAGTGTGAGATAAACACTGATACCAAAACATAATGTTAGGATACCAGTGATAATGAAAACAATACCTTGTGGTTAAAAAGTGGAACAGTGATAATTTCAAAACAGGAGTACAGGAATATCATAATTTTTTTAGTAATAACCACGATGATGTACTTTTATTTGCAACAATAAAATTTAGTTCACACCCGCCAGTTCGAATGAAAAAGTGTTCAAAAAATCGTTATTTCAAATACTTCTTTCCTTTCTTGATAAAACTCTTTGTTTACTGCTGCATTTTTGAATATTTGTTTATTAAACATATTTTCAAATTAGCGGATAGGTACGTTAGCACAATGTCTTGATAATCTAGAACTTTCCTATTTCACGAATGATACTTACAAAGTCTAGAGGCGAATCGTGCAAATTTCTTTGCAACAGGCGAGTTAACTGTGGGTTGTTGATCTATCATCCTATTTTACTAAATAAAAAAAGAAAAGAGTGAAATAAAATCAATTCTTACACGTGCTTAGATATTCTTCATTATAATTTTTTTCCGTGAGATAAACTTTTAGGAACTGATAATCAACCTTATTTATTTTACAATTCGTTTTCATTTCAAATAAAAAGCCGCCCGGATCAGTGCGGTATGGTTTTACAAAAAGTGCAATGGTTAGGTAGATATATTACAAACCTGTTTTAAGAAACTGACTTCACTTTTTTAATTCTTCTTCAACGTGTGACAACATCGACTATTGATTTGTTTTTACGTTTTAACTATTTTTTATTGGAGTATTTCATGATATTTATATTACAAAAATGATGACGTTATCAAAAGTTTAAATAAAGCTATATTCACCATGTGTGTACTTTCATTGAGAAGGGAATGCTTAGTCGCATGTAAAAGAATGAAATCATGTCAACACGGTGGCTCACTTTCAAAGGTACGTTCAAGCTATCACGAAATATCTGTTCCTGTCTTACTGCAGCTATATGCATTTTTGAATGAAATTAGTACAGTTTCATCGGCAGTGACAGTAGCTTTATTCCAAAAATGAAACGTGCCACTGATGCTGTTGTTACGTTCGCAACACACAGGACATATTGTTTCAGTTAGGTTGTTAGGATAATTATCAGTCTTTTGAAAGTGGAAAACAAATTTGGTATCAGGGGTTTGCTGCTCATGTATAGAATATATAACCTATAATCCAGCTAAAATTCATCCACCTCAGACGGGCAATAAATCTACCGCGCACACGCTTAGTTAGGTTTGTCGATTCACTGATTGTTTTGGAAGTAATTAATTCCATTGAACAGAAAATCTCGGCATACAACCAATCACTTTCGGCTTTAGACTGAATTAGCTAGGAATATAGTATACTTCCGTTTGGATGCCTATTCTTTGCTAGATTTTATAACTTAACTTGTAAACTTATAAAGGCAAGATTATCCCAAGCTATGGCGTTTCTCTACATGCAGAGAGTGACGAAACAAACCGTTAGAAACCGTTCTTTTCTCGATATTGTCTCGTTACTCATAACATAAATTAGGTATTGAATCACTATCAAACATGTTTAATGAAGTAATAGGAAAGTGTACGAATTTATTCGGACATCTAGACAAGCATTAATAAGTGTATTGTAATTATAGGTTTAATTATAAGCCTACGTAAAAGTGATTAATATATAAATTAAATTAGTTGAGATTATAATCATATTTAACGTGCTGTGTAAAAGACTGTTTCCTAATTAAAAAACTTTGCTCGAAAAAAACTTTCCGTGTAAAAGGAATGGGCAATACATAGGATCAGATTATAGTGGTAAAGATTTTTATAGGATTTTCGTTTTATGTTATTGTAGAACGAAAATTAGAAAATAAAAAAGGTGTACGATGTATTCTCTTAAGTTGCATGCGAAATTTATCAATTAAATATAAAACACCAGATAAATACTTTAAAGTGATGCTACTAACCTGTTAAGATGACGGCGGAAAGTTAGCTGGGACGGAAAGGAATGTAGAGATCGATCTTTAACTTTGTATCTAAACAGCATGCGATTCACTCGTTCACTGTGAAATAGTGTGCAGACTATCGTAACAAAAATAATTACAGTTAAGAAAAAACACTAGCTAAGTATCACGGATTAATGGAGACTGTTCTTCTTTTAGACTTCTGCTAAATTTTTTTTATAGGTAAGTGTACATTGGCTACTTTCACGTTTAAACTAGAGGTAGGCAGATTTACAGCTTAGTAAGAATCACATTAGTGAAAATAAGACAGAAAAAATAACACAAAAAGAATTAACGCTGGCTTAAAAAAAGCTCCCGTACCTAACTGAATAATTAGACTAGCTAGTCAGCTGGCTTTTAAGGACTCTTCCTCTAAATCGAAGTTTGTAGTTATAATACTAAATTTGGTGACCTTAAGACCTTAAGATGCGGCTGAATGATGTGACGATATGTTTGTTTAGCGGGGAATTTCCGATATAAAAATGGGCGCAACTTTTTTAAACATAGGATACGGCTATTATTGCAGCTATTATTAAAGAAACTAGACTTGATAAATGAGCGCAAGTAAATCGTTATACACAACCAGGTTGAGGATGCAGTACAGTTTTAAGATATTCGTCGTTGATTTATTACATGTAGCCGATCACAATAACTGCAGCTATACTCTTCATCACATGACCTACAATTTTTTATTTCCGGAATGAGGTTTCGTTTTTTATAATTAAATTAATAATTCCAAAATTAAACATAAGCTGTTTGTTTGTTTTCAAAGATCCAGTGGAGTGCATATAATAATAATAATTTCAGGGGTAACATTCTTATTAAAAATTTCTCGAAACTTCAGTGTAAAAAAAACACATACAGAGACTTGTCTTGCTAAACCATAATCTCAACTTTCCAACGGCAATTTTGAATTTCATTTATGCCTCGCATAGAATATGTCCAACATTTTTATCGCTCCTCTACTTTTAGTTATTCAACATGTCACATTTTAGAATACATGAGGCTCAAGTATTATTTTAATACCAGCGTTCCTTTTTTTGATGTTTCATTTTGATAGTATAATTATATATTAAATTTTTTGGATGACACTTAACTATGGATCGCATTAGTCTACATTAAATTTAACACGGCCTTATAACAGATATGGAAACCTGACACCATCACTTGCGCTTTTTTGAACAAATGTAGATTTTTTGTTAAATCATTCGTATGGAGTGGTGTGATTTGTTGGTTTAACCTTTTGTCGCGGCGGCAACGGCGGTCTATCAGAAAGTTTTGCATGACTGGATTCGAGTCATTGTTATTCGTCGTTTTACTTGATTAAAAATTCTTTACTATTTTATCGCATAAACGGAAAGCTCGTATTGTTTTGCTTTTCTAATAAAAAGTTAATGAGGAAGACCTTTATTTTTATTTTATTCAAGCATATCTCAGACACCAACATGTGAAACAGAAGGAAAACAAATACTGCAAAATTCAAAAGGTTTCCTTTAGAAAACAAAAAAGTCAAACAGATACGGAAACCTGACACCATCACTTCCAAACTAGAATAGTCTCTGTTGTTTATCGGGTTCTGACGTGATTCCGAAATTATTCTGAAATTGGGCTGCATCGAACCGAAAAGTCCACAAAAATTGGGCCGTGCGATAATTTTTTTAAAAAAAGGCTGCGCGCAACCATGTTGAAGAAAATACCGCTATTACTAAAAAGAGACTAGCCGTTAACCCGTGGAAAAGTCCACGGGGTCGCCCGTCCTTTATATATCGCACTTCGTGTTTCTGTAACAGGACGTGGTTTTCGCGGACAGACAGACAAAATATGGCTATTATTAAAGAGAATACAAACACATTCATGAAATTGTTTCACCCTGTAGAATCCCCTGTCCACTAGACAGGGTTAACTTCGAAATGCTGTTGCTAGTGTGGGAGAAAGTTTAATAAAGCTTCATGTTAATATTCGTGTGATTTAATAAAAATACAAAAAACAACTGTACTTAAGGTCACCTAAATCAAAAGTCATCCATACATTTCTTGTACAGACAAATTATCACACATTCACGCATAAACATTCAATGTGCGAAAATTGACGCAAACATCACCTTCCCGCTGCAGGACTAGTTTTTCAATCAACGAAAAAGAACTGTTCAATACTGGTTTTTCCAGCCTTCAGGATTAGTGAAAAGGCGGAATATTTTTAAATTATTTTGAAAGAGGCAAGATAAATACTTAGTCGACTTCTCTGATATATACGTCTGTAGTATTACTAATTAGTACAAGAGTCGTGGGGAAGTAACTCACACAATTATGGGTAAAAGCCTTTAACAAGAGGCACCCTTTTACAAACAGAAATATTCTAATATTTGCTATTAAAAGTCAACAATAGTATGGAAATAATAAAATAAGAAAAACAAAAGTAAAAAATGACTATAGCAAAAGTTTGAATAGGCTATCATTTTTTGGCACATGCTTTGCATTTTAAACAAAAGCATTATGGCCATGTTGTTGACGTATTCAAAGTAACTTAAAATTACCTTTTTGTTCCAAGTATTTCTTTTTTTATTTGTTTTTGGTATTCGTGTCATATATTTTTAAGGCAAAGGTAGCTTATCACTTTACCAAACTAGAATATTTAGAACGATATAAAAAACAAATCTGAAAAAAAACTGTGGAGTCAAACGTTCTTTTTAACAAAAAAGAACTTATACTTTACTGTAAAAAAACTTACTCGTCTATGAATATTTTTTTGTTGATCTAAGAGGTTAGTTTGCCAGCCGGAATAAACAACGCATATTTTTTCCTTTTTCGCAAACTTTTCATCACAGTTCTCACTATAACAAATTGTTGTGTCCCCTATAGTATACTGAAATTGTCAAGACACAATGTGGTGTGACAGGCTTCACGGTGATGTTTATTAACCGTACAATTAGAGAAGTTTGATTTCTTACCTGTTAAGGCAGACACTCCGAGGTGCCGAGGTGCTCGCTTGCCTCAACCTTTGGACGTCTCGCTATAAGTGGAGTTGCACTGCGCTCATATTAGTATATGACGCCTGACTTTAATTCTTTAGGCACCAGGTTTTTAAATCTAGAGAAGTTAGATAAGCGAGTGTGAGTTCTAAAAACAACAGAAAGTTCACAACAATGCAGAGTAGATTAAGTTTTTCTAACTTCGTTCTCGTTTGTAAAGATGTTTTACCTAAAAAAGGGAATATGATCAAATGTTCTTCTTAGTCCTGTTGGTGATTTTTTTGGTTTTGGAAGATGTAGAAAGAACGTGTTTATAACCTCGTCAATAAATATAATTATATCTTTGATTATATTAACCTCATGATAAAAAGTCACGAATTTGAACAAATTTTAAAACAACGGTGAAGCAAAGTATAAATTAAGCCGAATTTATACCTTTCGGGAATAAAACTATCGAGGTGCGTGTATACTCCGCTAAAGGTAGGCTCTCCCTAAATGGATGTTATAATGGAGGTACTCAACTTTTTGTGTTACAGATTAAAAAGAGTTTATTCATAGTGCGGGATAGTCCCATTTGAATGACAACATTAGATCTGCTCGATTGTATTTATACAATTAGTATTTAATCTGTAACTATGGTTACTGTTAAACTTTGGATATATTTAGGATGAAAAATTTTACGTTATTGATTGCTTAAAAATGGAGCGTCGCAAATAACGTAGTTTTTTTAATTGTCCATTTACTATGGCGGCGATTTTTTATCATTGCGACAAATGCTAACGTGTTAACAAAAACTCTTGATTCACGTCACGAAATGTTTTGCTGACATGGTTTTTAAGTTACATGTAACTCAAACTTACACTCTCTTAATTTGCGTGCCGTCACATAAAAAAATTTAAATTCCCAATGTGAAATACAAGCTTGCCTACGTAAAGGTGGCAAATGGCATTTCACGTCTTCAATAATTTGCAGATATGAAATAAATTACTAAAACACGACTATTAAATTGAAAATCTTTTTTTATTCTTAGAGTGCATGAAACAGCGTTCATTTTCCCACAAACCAACTGCTAGTCTATATATCTCTTCCGTGGAAAAGTGGATGTGTTGTCTTTTCTAAAGAAACAGCCGCGGTAACATGTCACTTTTGCTAAACATTTATTTTTATTCTGTCTTTTGTGCGCTTTTTCAAATTGATTTAAAATTTTTGTTTTAATAAAGTCACGGTTAATTTATTTTATTGTTCTCATAAAAAGCTTTGTTTAATGAGGTAAACTTTATTACACAAAGGTCACGGGTGATTGATTTTTATTATTACCTTAATCACATGCCTATTGTCTACTTATGAAAAACGTTTGATTTTATTTTTTCCCGCTATGGAATTAACAACAAAACATTTTGATAAAAGGAACAATGAATTTTATGGTTCATTTCGCTAATTAGACTAGCCGGGAGACCCGGCGTCGAAACGCCGGGTTAAGCCACAAGTCAAGGTGTGACCATGCGTTGAACGCCCTGAGGAGTGCTTAATAAGAGCCGTAAACTGTGCCACACGGTCAGGTGGGTGCTTTAGTACAGGTATACAGTATGCCGTAAATCAAGTAAAGCACGTACACCATTATAGTGTTGCAAATGTTACATATTTTTCAAAAAGTAACTTTCCCGCAACAAAAGCTGAAATAAAAACAGAGTTTACAAACCGTTGTTACTCCGTCATGGCAAAAACAATTAGTCAGTATTAATTTATTTTGCGGAATAAGTGTTAGTAAACGTTAAAAAATTAATCGTGACATCGGGCTAAGCGTTTAGTACAGTTAAACAGAGTTGAAGAGGCGTGTAGGGACAATACCCTTTTGAAAATACTTTCCCGCAGACTCTGTTTAAATAAAAACACAAGAAACAGTCCATTACCCACACGAGGTTGAGCGGTTAGTCCAGGTAACCAGTGTTGCACACCCGTACAGACGTGATTCCCGAGAAAGTTTAAAAAGTAATTGTCATAGTGGGCTGACCCCTTAGTACAGGTAAACCCCATCGCACATGCTTTAGTAACAGCCTTTTCCAAAAAAACAGTGCATTGTTAACACTTAGTACAGGAAAACGTGTCGCACATGCCTATAAGCTTAATAGCCTGTTCCAAAATACTTCAGTTTAAATAAAAACACAGGAAACAGACCTTCGTTTAACAACACGGGATAGGCACATAGCACAGGTACTCTGTGTCTCATTAATAAACTTTTGACTTTTGCTAAAATTTATATTACAGTAAAGTGGTAGCTAACTACTTAATTGCATTTAGTATGAAAAAGATTACTTAAAAATTCTGTTGCAGCCAACTGTATTTGGTTACTTTTACATTTTAGCTAGAGGTAACTAACCCCAGTTCACATCCAAGTAAAAATCAGATTGACAAAGCTAACACAAAACTCAGAAATGTTAGCTAACATCTACGTTGGTAGCCTGAATCTTAAAATTGGTTTTGTTTAAGATTAATATATGGCTAGAGAACGTGACAGTAAGAGGCAAATAAGACTAATACAAATCTTTAGGTGGCTGAATAGGTAGCTTAGCTAGTAGCTAGCTAGCGAAAATAAAAGAAACTGCAATCTTGTTAGAATACAAATAGAAGTATCAGAAAGAAAAATTAAAGCAAACAGTTAAGAAACTTTTCTTTCTCCAGCAATGAGTTGGTTCAATCTGCATGCCAAATTTCGGACCGATAACGTAAAAATCGTTGCTAAGAAATATAAAGAGCTTTAGTTTCTGATTGATCATTTATATAAAACTCCGCTCTTGATTGGACCTTTATTTTAGCGGCAATTGTCCCTGTGCCGGTGGGGGCCCGAGGGGTTTCTGGTCCCTGCGTATTTTGGATTTCGTGCGTGGTTAACACAAGTCGCTTTTGACGCACGAACAGACAGACGGAATACGGGTATTTTTATAGAGATACAGATTGTTCTAATGTACTGTATACACATTACCACTCGATACTTCGATACTGTTTCAACTTGCCTCGTGTAATAATCTTTTATTTTGTCGTTATACCTTATTGCGAAGCAATTGAGCTTTGCGAGCGCAGTGAATGAAGCGAAATTGCGGAGCACGTTTGCTATGCGTTGAGTATACCAAGGAACTGAAAAATTTCTACTACCCCCCCCCCCCCCCCCCCTACCAAACCTCCGACGCCGAGTAAGAAAAAGAATTCATCAAAGATAGAGCACAAGAAAACGGTGGCTGTAAAAAAAAATGGGGTATATTTCACAGACTTGAAATTTGCTCTATTTCCTTGTATTTAAATTAATTATAATGCAATAATTTCTCACTTAATTGGAAATTATGTTTTTAATGTTATTTCACATGTATTTTAATTAAAAATAGCTAATAGTTTTAAAACTGTTTTTGTTGTTTAAAATAATCTAATGCTAGTCCTGTTTCTGATCGTCTTCACTCGTGTATTTTTAGTATTTTTTGTTCCTTGAGATTTGAGTTGGATTTGAAAAGTTCGTGCAGTTTTCAAATTTTGCTGTAGCTAGCTACATATACAGCTAAACGTATAAAAGAATTGAAGGTAATTTCTGGAGTAAACATGGAGTAGATATATTATTACCTCCTGACTGCAGAAAAACCTGTTGACACCTGTAGCTCTAGCTAGCTATACTTTGTAAGCTGAAAGTTGTGTAGTTTTCAGTAGGGCAGACATACCGAATGTCTGGTGTTAAGGATTCAGCCGACCAACCCTGTTAGAGTCAGGCGCCTGATCCTTTTTCATAACATTTTTTTGTTTGATGAAAAATATGACTCGTGCAGAAAATAGACATATAAAAAAGACATAAGCGAGTCGACAAATAAAGTTTAATTAACAAAAGTCATTTTACGTTACATTTTCTATAAATTACGTGTTATAAGTTAACAACTTTGTATTATGACTAAGGATGGCCGAAGTTACGGTCAAAAGCTTTTGCTAAATAATTTTTTTATTTATTGAGAAAAAACTGTACAGTAATTAAAAAAAATCTAGATTTGTTACTAAACCGCCATCATTGCATTTCGCTTTACAAATAATTCGTTCTTATGCTCTCCTGAGAAAAATGTTTAAAACGATGTGGGAAACTGTAATTTAAACAAGCTGCACCTGTCCTTTAAAATTTGTCTGCGTTTTCAGAACTGTTTGACACTTTGGAATTTTCTTGAAATATTAGTCCAAGGAAATTAAATTACAGTTTCTTGCCCACTGCCAACGTGTTTAGGCATATGAAAATTTTGTTATTTTTAAAATTATGCGAAATTATATGTAAAAATTTCCATTTTATTTATATATATATACTATAAGCTATTTGACAGTCATTTCATCAATTTCTTCACCTAAACACAGAATCCTCTTTTATCCTCTATCTGATCGTGGTATTCAATAACGAAAGACGTCTTTCGGCGTAGTTTTCAAAATGGTCTGATTGCAAAATACGCTTGACCTGGTTTGCCTTACAAAAGAAGTAAATTAAGTCCCAGGATGATGTAAAAAAGATGTAAAATTCTATTGTTAGTGTTCCACACTTCTTTTGAGTTTTTAAAAGTAAGTGCTTTTCTATGGAGATGGTGGTCTTGTTTAGGTCGTTTTTCTTAACGGGCATGTATTTCAATGCAATCTTGTATGAACTTGTGTATCTCCACTTTTTCTTCTGCATCATCTATAGCGTATATAACTGATATCGGTAAGTTCGAGAAATCCAACAAAAAAGATTCCCTATCAAAATGCTTTTCCTCTCTTATCATTCTATATTGAGGTTTAAATACTTACCGTATTTAATGTTGATGATAGCGTAAGGTCCATCATTGTCACTAATAGTTTCGCATGGTAATACATCAGTATGTAATATTTTGGTACTTCTGTTAATTATCATATGATCGATCGATTTCGCGCTTAAAGGAGTCGCCTTGGTTGGCTTTGATACCATATGTTTAGGGTTAAATGCAGATAAAATATTGTTGTACTGTCTTACTTGGCAACATTCTGGTTTGAGAAGATTTATGTTTATTGACTGGTTTACTGGTGAACTTTAACTATTAATTCCCTATAAACCTTAAAAAAGTCCATGTAATGCCAACTTAGCAACGTTTTGTAAATAACCTTTCCAGACCAGTGAATTAATTTTTTATTTTTTTTTATTTTGTGCAGCTGAATATTATAGAAACATTATATGAATAATGGAACGAAAAAAAAAACTCTCAATGTTCCATCTTTGGGCTAACAGGTATGATATCAAATATTAAGTCAACTAAATTTTTATTAATCTCAGTTCTTGCTTAGCTTTGCAACCAATAGGTTATCGTTTAAGTTTATTTAAAATTTTAAATTAGTACTTCTGCCCGGCCACCGTAATATTATTAAAGCGGTTGTACGGTTGCTAAAATTATGTAATTAAAAACAAAGCTAGCTAACTATATAACCAACTAAACGTAAATCAGTTTTGATAAAGAGATAATTTAGCTACATATCATCATTTAGATAGAAACAAAAAAAGACATGTTAAAGAAACAGCTTGAGTATTTGAGATATAGCTTATCAAGTGATGCAAAGATGATCGATTGAGTGGGATTTAGCATCAGTGGAATTGAACGGCTGGCATATTTTTATTTTTTATTTTGTCAACAAGATTTACTGAAGCAAAATCGAAAGTCAAAATAACATTGGGTTAATTATTGCTGAGCTGAGACAGCGAGTGGAGAGAGCTAAGCGCAAGCTAAGTAGATATTTATTTCCAGGGAACATTTTTTAAAAGTTAGTCAATTGTTTACTTATGATATTTAGCCCGGTTCTGCTTATGACTTCCAGATTAAATATATTTTTTCGTTGCCCTAATATCAGTCCGAAATTTGGCAACCAGATCTGACTAACCCTAACTGATTTTAAGATTCTGGCTACCAACGTAGATATGTGATTTTTATGTTAGCCAACATTATTGATTTTCGTGTTATCTTCGCCGATCTGATCTTCACTTACCTTCATCTGGGGTTTTGACTGCAGTTAGCTACCTCTAGCTAACATGTATAAGAACCCAAACACAGTTGGCTTCAACAGAGCTTTCAAGTAATCTTTTTATACCAAATGCAATTAAGTGGTTAGCTAGCTACCACTTTACTGTAATATAAACTTTAGCAAATGTCAAAAGGTTATTAATGCGACATGGGCGTTTGTTTTTTCTGGACGGGTAACGATAGGCTGGTCCCTGTCTTTTTATTTATTTAAACTGAAAAGGGGTATTACGCCTATACGCATCTTCAACTCTGTTTAACTGTACTAAGCCGTTAGCCCAGTGTTAACAACAGACTGCTTTTTTGCAACACTGTTTACCTGGACTAACAGCTCAGCCATCTTTCAGCAATTAACTGTTTTTTGTGTACTTATTTAAACAGAGTCTGTGAGAAGGTTTTTCTTAAAAGTGTATTATCCCTATACGCTTGTGCAACACCATATTTCTAAGCGCTCAGTCCAGTGCCACGATTAAATTTTGACATTCACAAAAACTTATTCTGCAAAATAAAATAATATTTACCGATTGTTTTTACTATAATGGGGTAACAACGATTTGTAAACTTTGTTTTTGTTACAGCTATTGTAGTGGGAAAGATATTATTTGAAAAAACATGTTACAACCGCAATATTATAATGGTGTATATATGCGCTTTGTTTGATTTACACCATACTGTATAACTGTACTAAAGAGCTCCACCGGATTGTTTACGGCTCTTATGAAGCGCTCCAAAAAGTGCTCAACGCCTGGGCGCGCCTTGACTTGTGGCTTACCCCGTGTATTTTTCCATGGGCTAACGACTAGTGTATTAAAATCTTTTTTTAAATGTAAACGACTGCCACTATCAATTTTCTCCTATATAATATACGTCGTTGTTTTCCAATTTAATCTTCTCAGCATTCAGACATATCTTTACTCTCAAATATACTCCGTCCAGCAGTAAATTGACCATGAATTAAAAAAACATATATAACGCCCAGGTTGAATATAATCTTAAAAATAAAAGTCGATAATTTCCGTCAAAAGTGTAGGAATGACTCAAAAAATGTGTACAAATAAAGCTCAGATGTTGTTAAGATGTTATTTTTTGTTATTTAATCATTTAAACCCGTGAAATTATCCACTAATTGTCTTTTTAAAATTTATTATGCTTCTTATCGCAAAATGTTTGTTAGCAACTCCGTTAAGAAGGCTGAAAAGGTTTAAACGAAAATCCCTTGGGAGAATCCACTAAATAACATTTAAAATTTAATATTTAAAATGAATTAAAACTTTTGAACAAAATAACAATTGTCTGTGACTTTAAAGAAGATTGTAACAAATATAATCCACTTTGCCTGTTACAGACACACTCCTCGTATAATTATAGAGACAAGCCTTGGGGTCGAGGTTATCCCTAAATAAAATATAAATAAATAAAAAAACACAACGGTGCAAAAATATGCTATAAGATACGACAGTGAAAAAGAGAATTATTGAAGGAATTCAAATAAATATACAGTTGGAGAAAAGTAGTGATGTAAGGATTTAATAATATATCAAAATATATAACTTCCGTAAAACGTGTACTTGTATTCTCTGAACAACACTCAATGAAAGATTTTCATAATCATTCCTTGGTCGATTCACAGGATCAGATTTTGTGTTTAAATCAACAGTTTTCATTTTTGAGGTCACAATCTACAAAACGATTACAAATCTTAATTTTATTTTAGAATTTTAATTTTAACAACAATAGACTGAACCCTATGCATATTTAGTATATAAGTATAAAAGCAATGGTGACAAGGTTGCTGGAAACAATTTGTTTTTTGTCCATTTCAATCTCTTATTGAGCTCGAAAACTGTTTCCATTCCTCTTCTGTAAGTGTAACTCCATTTCTCAATGGAGTTGCTTCTCCGTTCTGCTTTACATCTTGAGACTTTCCAATACTTACTCCTTTGTAGGTACCTTTAGTCTTATCGTCGTGTTCAAACTCACCAACACGAAGTAGAACATTATCAGGAAGAAGATGCTGAAAAACATTTTCGTTACTTACTTTCTTTATTTCATCTGCCACAACATCTAGAACAGTTTTAACACAATCCAACTGTTTTGAATTAAGTTCGATTGTTACTTTGTTGCTTACACTCAATTCATTACTTTTATTAAAATGAATTATTTCCACGCGATCTTTTTTTACGATTATTGTGGTAGCTCGGGATAGTTTATATGTCTTGTCTGTGTGCTTTTGCGGTGGCCAGAAGTCATCGCCAACTTGCAATCTGCCATCAACCCAATACACATCGCTTCTTCCACTTGGACTTATTGCCATTATTTCTTCTTTCAACGACTGTTATGGCTGATCTGATTACAGATATCTTTTTATATATAAAAAATCTAACAAACCACACAGTATTGTAAATAGTTTTATTCTGACGTCACTCCGTGTTAATACAATGGGCACAGTTTGTCTTCATGGCTTTATAATCCTCAATAAATGCTGTGTTTGCATAAGTAATAAATTGTAACACTCATTAAATGCTGTCGTCAACAAAATTGTAAATCATTTTCCGCTCATAATCACATGTTTTTTATAAACAAATAAACATTCTTAATCAGCTTTATGTAAAAAAAACACAATCAGGCGGAGAGTATGCTTACCTCATCTTTTTTAAAAAATAATTTTTAAGCTTATAATATGGCTATTCAGATAAAATAAAATGGTCCCATTATACGTTTATAACTAGAAATTAAAAAAAGGTTGAGAAGCATTACGCAAGTTGCAAGCAAAATTGAAATCAGCCAATAGTTGTCCCTTTGATATAATACGGCGAGGTGCTAACATCTTCCTGCAGGTGATATATGCAACAAAACTGATATCACAGACGTAGAAACAATTCTGGGGACGAGGTTGTGAATAAAATTACCGCGGAACAACAACAATTCGTTGCGCTAAAGTAGTGATTTTTTGGCGAAAATTCAACATGCGCGGAATATTTCTTTTCAGAAGGTGCGAGAAAATTAGATCGCGCGAAACTAAACAAAAACGATTACTGAGAAATTTATTTCCATATTGTCAGTCTTGGTAACGTAAATTCAAAATTTATGAAGCTTTTAGCGCCAGTAATTCATGCAAAGTTATACTTTATAACGCTAAAACCCTTATTCTGAAAGATATGCAATACATTGAGTTGTACAACCCGTAGTGTGCGAAAATGCCACAAATTAAGGGGATGCGCGTCGTAAGGTACGCCCTTTCAACCGGAAGTTGATACTCGGGTCAAAGATAATGTTATAGAGACTTTCGAGTTAACGATTTCGGAGATGAGAAGACGAACGAAGCAGTTTGTGGTGTTCTTTTCATGTAAATATACCGTCACTAGTTATGAAAATCAATTCCTTGAAGCCACGGAATCTGTTACAATGAATTTCAAAAACTTACGGGATACAATAAATAAAAACAAACAATCTACACAAACGAAAACAATTTATTAACTTTATCAAGATTTATAAAACAGCTTCACATTTTTGACAAAAAAACAATGACAACGCGGTGTGAGGTTTCGCTTTCTTCTTTTTATCTCACATATTGAAAGATAACATCTCTCGCTCGCATTGTATGCAATCTAAAAAGAAAAGTAAAAGTTTTGTAGTAAAGTTTCTAAATACATTAAAATCCAGTGCCTTTGAGGTACAATATTTAGAGCTAACCTTTTAAACTGCAAATATATATCATTAAATATATCGCCAAAAAAGCACTACTTTAGCGCAACGAATTGTTGTTGTTCCGCGGTGATTTTATTCACAACCTCGTCCCCAGAATTGTTTCTACGTCTATGATATCAGTTTTGTTGCATATATCACCTGAAGGAAGATGTTAGCACCTCGCCGTATTATATCAAAGGGACAACTATTGGCTGGTTTCAATTTTGCTTGCAACTTGCGTAATGCTTCTCAACCTTTTTTTAATTTCTAATTATAAACGTATAATGGGACCATTTTATTTTATCTGAATAGCCATATTTTAAGCTTAAAAATTATTTTTTAAAAAACATGACGTAAGCATACTCTCCGCCTGATTGTGTTTTTTTTTACATAAGCTGATTAAGAATGTTTATTTGCTTATAAAAACATGTGATTATGAGCGGAAAATGATTTACAATTTTGTTGACGACAGCATTTAATGAGTGTTAGAATTTAATACTTATGCAAACACAGCATTTATTGAGGATTATAAAGCCATGAAGACAAACTGTGCCCATTAGATTAACACGGAGTGGCGTCAGAATAAAAGTATTCACAATACTGTGTGGTTTGTTAGATTTTTTATATATAAAAAGATATCTATAATCAGATCAGCCATAACAGTCGTTGGAAGAAGAAATAATGGCAATAAGTCCAAGTGGAAGAAGCGATGTGTATTGGGTTGAAGGCAGATTGCAAGTTGGCGATGACTTCTGGCCACCGCAAAAGCACACAGACAAGACATATAAACTATCCCGAGCTACCACAATAATCGTAAAAAAAGATCGCGTGGAAATAATTCATTTTAATAAAAGTAATGAATTGAGTGAAAATAACAAAGTAGCAATAGAACTTAATTCAAAACAGTTGGATTGTGTTAAAACTCTTCTAGATGTTGTGGCAGATGAAATAAAGAAAGTAAGTAACGAAAATGTTTTTCAGCATCTTCTTCCTGATAATGTGCTACTTCGTGTTGGTGAGTTTGAACACGACGATAAGACTAAAGGTACATATAAAGGAGTAAGTATTGGAAAGTCTCAAGATGTAAAGCCGATCGGAGAAGCAACTCCATTGAAAAAGGGAGTTACACTTACAGAAGAGGAATGGAAAAAGTTTTCGAGCTCAATAAGAGAGTGAAATGGACAAAAAACAAATTGTTTCCAGCAACCTTGTCACCATTGCTTTTATATTTATATACTAAATATGAGATTGCATAGGGTTCAGTCTATTGTTGTTAAAATTAAAATTCTAATAAAATTAAGATCTGTAATAGTTTTGTAGATTCTGACGCCAAAAATAAAAAATGTTGATTTAAACACAAAATCCAATCCCGTGAATCGACAAAGGAATGATTATGAAAATCTTTCATTGAGTGTTGTTCAGAGAATACAAGTACACGTTTTACGGAAGTTATATATTTTGATATATTATTAAATCCTTACAACACTACTTTTCTCCAACTGTATGTTTATTTGAATTCCTTCAATAATTCTCTTTTTTTCACTGTCGTATAATATAGCATATTTTTGCACCGTTGGGTTTTTTTTATCTCTATTATAATAGCAGTATTTTGTGTGTTCAAAAGGGTTACCGATATTCCTTTGATCTTACCGCGAATTTTTAGAAACCAGGGGATTGTTTAATTGGAAATCTTATGATTTATCAAAATAAATTACAAAAATTAATTTATTTCCTTACATAATTTAATCAATTTAATTGATAAACCTCTAATTTGAAAAAAAAATTAAGTGATTAAAATGAATTCATTATTTAAATGCGCCATTTTTAATAATAATTTACCCCGTCACCTTGATCGCCGATTCCGCCCAGGAGCCACAGAAAACAAATAGGATGGTTTTACTGACAGTTTAACTGACTTTGTTTTGACCGTGTATACCAATCAAAACGCCTGATTCTTTGAAAAACCAATCAAGACTTTCGCGGCGTAGACATGCCAACGAAGAAACATGATGGCCATTTTAGTTTTTAAAAAGTAATGGTGTTCAGTGTTGTTTTTAAGTCTTTGTCTTCTATAAGCCTTCTATAAGCTTTTCATATTTGTAATATTTGTTTTTTTTATGTTCTAAAATGTGAAGATAAATATATTGCCACGTTTTTTAGCTACGTGCAGAACTTAAAAGCCCCAGTTTTACGATTTTTGGCTAGGAACGAATATTTTGAAGGCTAGCTAGCTAATAGCCTTACTTTTTACTAATTTTGTTTGGTATAAGAGGTTTTTCTCCAACCCAACATTTATTTTTATGTCGAGGATATAGCCATTTAGCTATCTCATATATTTACCTAAAAAGTTAGAGTATAAAAATTCAGTTTAGCTATCAATATCGCAATATTCTCAGCAATCAATCTTATGCTAAATGCAGTTTAGCTAGGTAGCTACATCTTTAATTATTTTCCTTAAAACATTTTTTGCAAATAAAATGACTGAGCAATTGCTTTAGCTGGAGGGGTAACGGCAGAATGTTTCCTGTGTTGTCATTCAAACCGAAGTTGTGATAAAGTTATTTTGGAGAAGGGTACTGTTCACATCCCGTACTAAGCTGTCAGCTCAGTGTTAACAATAGCCTGTTTTTGGAAAAAGGCTGTTACGCCTATGCGGGTCAGCCCACTGTGACAATTAATTTTATAAACTTTCTTGGGAATCACGCCTGTACGAATGTCCAACAATGTTTACCTGAACTAACCTCTTAGCCCTGAGCAAGAAGCGAAGGACTGTTTCTTGTGCTTTCATTTAAATAGAGTCTGCAAGAAAATTTTTTCAAAAGGGTGTTATCCCTATACACCTGTGTAACACCGTTTAACTGTACTAAGCGCTCAGTCCGGTGTCATGATTAATTTTTTAACTTTTACAAAAACTTATTCCGCAAAATAAAATAATATTGACCGATTGTTTTTGCTATGACAGAGTCACAACGGTTGTAAACTGTGTTTTTAATTCAGCCTTTGTTGCAGGAAAGTTGTTTTTTGAAAAATATGTTACAGTCGCAACACTATAATGGTGTGCGCGCTTCACTTGATTTACGACATACCGCATACCTGTACTAAAGCGCTCCACCTGACTGTGTCGCACAGTTTGCAGTTCTTTCTAAGCGCTCCTTAGGGTGTTCAACAACAGTTACTTGTGGCTCATCCCAGCGATTCGACGCCGGGTTTGCCGGCTAGTTTATTTATATTTTAGTTAGGAAGAACCTCGACCCAAAGGCTTTTCTCTATAATAATGCGATGTGTGTGTCTGTAACAGGCAAAGCGGATTATATTTGTTACAATTTTCTTTGAAAGCGTCTATAATATATCTCCTATAAGAATGTTATAAATTATGTTATTGAGTGGATTCTCACAAGGGATTTTCGTTTAAACCTTTTTCAGCCTTCTTAACGGAGTTGCTAAATTTTGTGATAAAAAGCATAATAAATTTTAAAAAGACAATTAGTGGATTATTCCACGGGTTTAAATAACAAGTATACTATATTATATCATGTGCAGATTTTACTAAAATAACATCTTAACAACACCTGAGCTTTATTTGTATACATTTTCTGAATTTTGTGAGTCATTCCTACACTTTTGAGGGAAAATATCGACTTTTAGTTTTAGGATTATATTCAACCTGGGCGTTATATATGTTTCTTTCATTCATGGTCAATTTACTGCTGGACGGAATATATTTGAGAGTAAAGTTATGTCTGAATACTGAGAAGATTAAATTGGAAAACAACGACGTATATTATATAGGAGAACATTGATAGCAGACAGTCGTTTACATTTAAAAAAAGATTATAATACACTAGTCGTTAGCGCGTGGAAAAATACACGGGGTAAGCCACAAGTCAAGGCGCGACCAGGCGTTAAACACTCTGTGGAGCGCTTCATAAGAGCCGTAAACAATCCGGTGGAGCTCTTTAGTACAGAATTTTACATCTTCCTTCGAAGCCTCTACATTTTGACGTTGATAGTTGATAACTCCAAAATCTGAAATTGATTTAACGGAAGTACCATTAGCACCATTAACTTTCAAAATGTTTCAACATGTTAAGTATGAGTTAAGAAATTTAAAGGACTACGCAACGATATATCAACTGGGTTTGATGATATACCAGTGAATTTTGTTAAATTACTAGCAAATGAAATTTCTTTTATTCTAACACATATCTGCTTTAAGAAAAAAATGCTTACCGTGATAATAAAAAGTGGCAAGAGTCGCACCTATCCCAAAAGTGAATGTTCCTACATCAATAAAAAAACAATCTCCATCCTTCTTTTAGCTAGATATTTGAACGTCTTATCCTTGCAAAAACGATAATCTTTATCGATGAGAAATCTTTATACTCAAAAATGAGGTCCGGGTAGTGAAAATGACACTACTCGACTACTTGGTTGATGAAACTTAGAACGCATATAAAAGAAGCAATGAGTAAAAACGAAATCAGTCTTGTAGTATTCGAAAGCTTTTGATACTTTTCAATATGAAACTACAATGAGAAAACTCAACGAAATCATTTTTTCCAAAAGGTTTGTAGATTTAATTTTGATTTACTTGTGTGTCAGAAAACAAATTGTGCGAATCAATGATAAGCCCTCTGCATTTTTTAACGTGACATCTGGTGTGTCGCAAGGGTCAATATTAGGCCCTATTATTTTCAATTTATGTCACTTTCCTGGAAATGAACTTGACATTGTGTACGTTACAGTATGCTGACGACACCACCACCATTTACGTGCATAAAATTAAATTTTCTTGGGAAGGCCAAAGAACAAATATACGGAGAATAAGTCAATTTCAAAGATGATCTACAAATAACAATCTCTTCTGAACATAAAAGAACAAAGCCAATTGTGTTTTCAACATCATAAATGTCAAAACGGCACAACCTCAAAGACCTCGATTGTAGTTATAAAACTGGATGATTTCCAAATTGAAAGAGTTCCAACATGGTCTGTATTGGGTGTTAAATGAGATGAACACCTATATAATATATTAATTGTTAACATAATGTTGGCGACTTGTTATTATTATGTCAACTTGTCATAGGTATATCGACTTGTTGTTATTATGTCAACATAATATGATTGCTAATTGAATCCAGTGAAGTAGCATATGTCATCAAGTCGTCTACTGTTGTTAACTAAAAGATGGCGGCTGGTGGAGTGTCCGATCCTACTATAGTGCTCGACAACAAAAATGAGGTAAAAATGCATCTGACAAGATAAACGTGTACGATATTTTGAAAACCCAACAAGGTTGTTTTGTTCAAGTAAAAGTGAGTAATGTAGTTGTGTCAAGTTGCATAGCTAGCTATAAGTACAAAAAGAGTGCACAAACTCAACTCACAACAACACAAAACAAGCTTGTTGTTTCCTATTGCGGAATATTTGTTATAAGGTAGTTTTCTATAGAATTATTGTCACATTGATGAGTAAAATTCTGAAAAGCTTATGCAAAACTGATGCAAATTTTTAATTTTTTTAGATTATTCCATTTTTTCAAGATAAAATGTATGGTGCTGATATCATAAACAAGATTAAGGCAAGCTAAGTACATATCTGAGAACTTTGCTGTGGCTTTCATGCATACATATTTGTAATCATGGCACTTCATCAACTTGACATTAATTTGTTAGCTAGAATGTCATTGTGTTTGTAAAATATATACTACTGAATGTCTAGCTAGCTTTTAGCTGTTATCAAAAAATAGTATATTTTTATATACAGGTTTCGTGTGAATCTCTGCATTTATTTCAAAAAGAAGATTTTATGTCTATGGGTATAGCTTTGGCAAATTATTACCTTATTCCGGAAAAGTTTTCCATTAACCAAAAAAATAAGCTTCAAAGAGCTTCTGTTTTAAAGTCATTCAGGTTGCCTTCCAAGCGAAATAAAACATCAAACAGAAAGCCGATTAGATCAAAGACCGAAATGATAACTGAAGCACGATATAAGCAAGTCAGAGAGCCATCTGGTGGAGGAAGGAGAGCAAAAGTACTGAAACTTTTCTCAAGTTATGAAGAAACTTTAAATGTAGCAAAAAACTTCTTTTTCAGTAATGGAAAAAGTAGCAAGGGAAAAAATAGTATTTATTAGAACACTACATAGCTGGTTTTAGCCTTAATGCGTTTGATTCAGCTACCTTCGTACTAAACGACTATGTATAGGGGTCAGGTTTGACAAAACCAAATATTGCGCTATTAACAAAAACAAGAAATTTTCTTCAGGAGCATGTGTAGATACGTGGAAGAAGCATCAACATCACTTCTTCAGGGCCGGATCTAGGATTTTTTTTGACTGGTGTAAAAAAGCTTCACCGTCCGCCAGGGCTGTAATTTTGCAACTGGGGGTTTGGGGGGGGGCGTTGTGAGCCCCCCAAAGGGTCCAGAAGCCAACGCCTTTTAACGCCATTAAACGGCTAAAATAGCTTAAAATCATCTCTCAGACTCATCTTTGCTAAGTAGGTGTAAATGGTTTTTTCAGTTTTTTAGCTGACGAAGATTATATTTTGGAATGTTTTTTGTACAACTTGTGTAATTTAAATGTTTTTTAAAAAAATTTGGTGTCATGCCTTATTACCTTTAGGGAATTTATATACGGGGACATTTAAACAACAGATAATAATATACAAGATTTATTCCTTTTTCTATCAAGACTGTTACACTTTTATACGTCGTTCTGAATATCTAACATTTTAAGTCTTTTTGGATATTTTATTGCCAGCATATCGGTTACGTCATCTAAATTTATTTTCATCTTGTTGTGGATATTTAGCAACACCAAGCCATTAAGTCGATCCTGAACAAGAGTTTCAAAATTATAGTTAAATGCACTTAATGTGGTGTTACACAATTAAAACAGATATCTCAATAAATTAAGATACACGACAAGGGTAAAAATGTCACATACTCTTTAATACACAATGTTATATTGTAGAAACATACCTGGGTCATTGAGCTTCTTAAATATGTCTTTGCTCGTCGTAGCATTGATATAGATCTCTCACAAGAACTTGTCGTTACTGGCACTACGGCAAGAATATGTAAAATCTTGAAAATATTTGGGTACAACATAAAAATATGTGCAGCTAATGCATTAGTAATTATTTCTAAGAGATTAAGCTGATAGAACTTTCTCTTTTAAAAACACAAGCAATAAATTACTTCTTACCTCTTAAACCTTTGCCATTTAAAATCATTGTTGCTGACGTTTTGTCTTTTTTCATGGTGGTATATACAAAGTGATTTGGCTCAAAAAACCCAAATGGCGTTTTTCTTGACTACATAATAGTTATTCATTCGCTCGTATATTCCATACTTGTTCTTGGGGTAATCAACCCATTATCAAAATTTCCATGGATGTTATCTATATTATGAGGTTATACGGTTTTAATATTTTTCCCAATAATTATTGCAAGACCAAGCATATTCATTAAAGAGCAGAATCTTGTATTTTTACGATTATAAATGGCTTCCTTGATGACACATGACTTCCTATCTAAGTTTTTTTCCTGTAAATTCATCAACAACATCATGGGGAAATATTAATGCAAAAGTCCTCTTTCATTACGAGGAAAGTTCTCTATAATCTTTTTGTCAACATTATGTGAAGCATAGCAAAGGCTCTCATTTCCAACAATTAATATTGAAACAGAATTGTATAAACAATTTCCAGTAGATCTAAATAAAAATGTTTTTCTATTATTTATAGACGATATATAGTTAGCTACAACATTTTCTGCAAAAAAAATGTTAAAATGAAGAATACAAAAAACAAAGAAACTATATATAATAACAAGTCTAAGCTATTGATTAGATTCATTTATCGAAGATAAAAGATATATAAATGTTCAAATATAAACAAAACACACTGTTTATAACAATCTGCAGAAAATTTTACTTACTGGTATTTGAACTTATCATGTGAGTAGCTAGGTATCTAGTTACAATTTCTGTATTTAAAATTTATATTAAAAAAAACACAAGCAAACAACTAAAATTTGTTACCTTAAACATCTACAAATAGACCCTGTGGGAAATTTTACCAAGGGAGCATTCAGTTGTGTCTGTGAGATTCAGTCCAACTTTTTCTTCCCAACTCTTGCATTCAAATATGATACTTCTCCAACACATGTCAAAATATGGTGCTTTACTTTACATCTCGCTCCAAATCTTCGAAGACATAAATCAAGTAAAAAAACACTGACCTGTTTCACAGCGGTCGTAAAAGAGAAAGTTTGCAGATCACTCACCTGAATATATGTCCTGGCACTGCATGAAATGCTAGATTTTCAACAAATTTTGTTTAAGAGAATATGATATAATCTGATCCGAAAAAGCAGATTATAATAAAAATGACATAATCCGAATTTCCTCGTGGATAATACGAAATAATCCTGTTTGATTATTCAGATAATATGATAGTAGCCACGATAATATAAGATAACATTGTACGTAGATAATCTCGTCGTTTTGACACTAGTCACAAGCAAAATAAGAACTAATATACAAAATTTCATAGAAATAATAATACATAAGAAAACATATAAAAACGAAAAAAGTAAGAGACATTTGTTAGACTTGAAGTAACATCAAAAAAATAAAAGACTGAGATAAATGTTGATTTGGTTGAACATTTGCGAAAGTCTCTCTCCGAATATTAAAGTACTTTTCTTACATTTAATCTTGTATGTTTGTCGTCATGCCGTATAATTTTCATTTTACACTAGTTGGCTACACCAGAGAAATACACCAGGATATTTTTTGCCCAGAAGATTGCGCAGCTTACACCAGTTGAACTGGTGCAAATACTGATGCTGGTAACGATTAGGATATGAAAAATTTTGCAGGATGAAACAGCCGCATTCGGCTAAATTGACACAAAAACAGGACCACGAAACCCAAACGGCGGGGAGCGGGACCCCGAATATCAGTTTTATACGCGACTTACGCTGGCGGCCGTTATTCTAGTTCAGTTTAATAATGGGCGTAAAAATCAGAGAGCAAAAGGCTCACAGAGATACACCTTACTATTTTGAGCAGAATTTTTGCTGGTGTATTTAAACCAGCACACCATAGCTAAATCTGCCCCTGTTCTTCAGTCGTTGCTTCGTTTTGTCACTGGCTCAAATTTTATTTTGCATGGTATAAAGATTTTTATATCGTCTATTACCATGAATGATGTTGAAGCTCGACCAATGGCTAAGACATGTGTAAAAACGCTGGTCATATCCCGTAGCATAACTACCTATCATTTAATTGAAACGAAAATGACTTACCACTTCTATAACAAAGACCTTTGGGCAATGCAAGATTAACATTTCTATGTTTTATTTGTAATTTAACGTTTTTTATTTTATTTTTTTTAGTTAGGGGTATATACATTTTTTCTTCTTTGTTTTCTTGTTTGTTTGGGACGTTGTGTTATAGGTTTTTATAACTATTTTCTATTTTGTTTCTGTTTCGTCGGAACTTACATTTTATTCATACCAATTTTCGTGTGCAATGATTTTCCCTATTTACAGCTACTCTTGTTACAAAACATTAAAAGTACACTAATGTATTATTTTCTACTATTGGCTAATAGACAGATTTGTATATTTTACAACTTTTTTAAAAGAAACTTTTTACTGTCGGTACAAGCTAGAAATTTCTTTCACAAGTTCATTGAAAATGTATCGCGCTTCTTCAGGTTCCAACGGTTCCGCAAATTTTCTTATTTTCATAATTCCTTTTGTGAGTTCAACAAACTCTACAAAGCATACGTAATTTGTAGTTACGGCTTTGGAAGCTTCTCTTTTAGCAATTAATGTCGTTTCCATTCACTGCCAGTTTGTAGTCTTTACTTTCTGAACAGAAGGTTTAAGACACGTTAGTAAATTAGTTCTGATAACTTTATTTGCAAATAACTGTAGATCAAAAGCTCACTATACGCGTCTGGCTAATGATATATTATATCTGGTTTTCCAGTGGGGCATTCTTGATGGGCGTAAGGGCGTATTCTACGGGCATTGTGTAGAAGTTGCACTTAATCTAAATATTTTTGCGCCAAATCAACAAAACAAAAGCAAATGCATTCGCTAAAATAAAGCATTTAATTATTAATAAAAAGCTACTGTGTTTGCTTTCTATTGCGTTTTTTCTAACCGGGTACACAAAAAATAACCGGTTACACAAAAAATAATCGGGTACACAAAAAATCTGTCACCTTGCGATAACGTCAGATATATCTAGCTCTCCGGAGTCTGCCATGTCCCAAAAAAATAATAAACATCAGCTTCCGTACGGGAAATCGCATGGTTTCTTAATAAATCGCAATAACTAACCTTATTAAATTCATCCAAAATTGAGAATTATGCTGTCGTAACTTGCTCCACTATGCTTCAATTCTCTATAATATATTATCAAATTACTTTAAAAAAGTTGTAAGAATTAAGTCCGCTGTTTCAAAAATTATTACCAACCTGATTAGATGTAGACTTTTCGTGCAAATATCTCTTTTTGGCAGCAAATTTATCGTAATGACTGTATCGAAAGAACTTTTGAATTGCCTCAACGTTAACGTTTTTTACTTCTGCAATCTGCTCGTATTCTCATTGGAGCACCTAATATCAAATCAAAAGATCGTAACATGAAGAACCAGGAATTAACGACTATTTCAATCTCGTTTCCAGCTCCTTTAGCCTCTTACCATTGATAGCCTTGGTACAAGTTAAATAATAATGCGCTATTATTTTCAGGTTGTTATTTGATGAAGCTACTTCCAAAGGAGTCTTCTTGAGTAGCTGTGAATATTACGACAAATGTTAGGAACGCATTAAATTAAATTTCTTAGCAAAAACAGAAAAAAAAACCGAATGAATAGCAAAGCCGTACGGTTTAAGCTTATCGTATCCATTGATATGCGATAAATAGTTCGGACCCTGAAAAAGACACAGGTAACAATGATCGTGCTTTCATCAGATTTGTCTGTAAATGTAAGTTTAAAAATCACATACTTCACTAATGTACTATCACCTTTTTAAACGAAGGGGTTTCCTCCTCTCTACGCCGACGGGGTCTACTTTTTTAGAATTTTTCGCACAGATTCACTAAAACAGAGCGTCAGTCAATTTAATTATATATAGACATATAAATAACGATTCCTTATAAGAGACAAAGACAGCATGTGGAGACGTAAGTGCTTGTCCTTTGTCCGTACACAACTGACAACTTTTGGTGCATGGCTCTATAACCTAGATGACATCCATTACCCAAAATATAGAGAATATGCATAAAAATTATGCAGAAAGGGCATGTAGTACAAAGGCAAGAACCAATGATGTCAATTACAGCTCTAACGTCCACATGAGTTGCATTTTTCTGTGTTAAGGCATTGGCTCTAAGGATTCTTTTTAGTTGTCCCAAACTAAAAGTAAGATAACATGTTTTGACCTTTTTTTGATAAGTGCTAACAAATGCGGAATAAAAACAACACACCTCAGGCTGATATTGTGCCGAATAAATAAACAGGCCGATATTTCCTTGTTTTAAAACTCAAATTAAGTTTTTATGTACATGAATCCTAAATTTGTAATAAAATCAGTGCGACAGACTCATAACAGCACAAGCGACAATACAATTAAATGATCTAGTAACTTACTCGCTGTTTTATCGGCCATCTTGAATGTTTGAATGAGAGAACACAAGATCATGTGGATGAACCATGCTGACCCATGTGCACATATTAATGCTATGTGCCCATTTAATTTCGAATTAATTTTATTTGTGCACAAAATAAAGTTACCATAGCCCTAATATTCTTCCGTAAGTATATGCATATTTTTATTTCTTATTAAAATTAAAAACGGTGTGACATCACAGCTGATATGACACCAAATTCGTCACCGTTAAAACGCCGCCCATTCGGTTTGAATTTGCTCCAGGTTGGCCTTACTTCTTATACTATTAAATGTCAAAGAGAAGTAAAAAAGAAGCTTAAAGAACATTAATGAACCTGTGACCAAAAATGCGATGTTAAGTTTTAAAAGGATCAAACTGCGACCCCGTCTTTTTGTTGCGATAATTTTTTTTTCTATAGAAGCCACAAATTATGCGCAATAATAGTTTGTGAGCTTCTAATTGGGAATTACTTTTATTACATCTTGGCATTTTTTATTGCGTAATCTAGTTCTTTTTTCTTGAACAAAATAGATACATTACATGGTAGTTATTTATGAGAAACTTTAACGCTGAACAAAGTTTATTATACGCGTCTGCATGTAAAAACCAGGTCCATCATTTCGCGCGCAGTGACGCAATTCTCTTGACGCGGTATTACGCTATAAAAACATCAGAGTGCGAAGAAACCTGTTCCTCAGTCTGCTTATTATCGTCATTTACTTTGCTAGGAATACGCTTAATCGCAATTTATCACAATGGTAAGTTTTACTATATAAAAGCCTCTTCTTACGTTTTTTGAAAAATAAGTTACTTCTGAACGTGTTGAGTTTCCTGTCGCTTCGTTTTTAAATTACAAAGTTATGTTTTTAAAAGATTTTAAGGAAACAACAATAAACAAAATACTTCCTGTTTGTATACTAAGACTGCTTTGATAGCAGGGTACTATCCAGTTTCTTCTGATCATTTCCTTCTAATCCAACAAAGCAGCTTTCTTATTTTGAAAGAGGCAGGTATTAAAGTTGCTTGATATCCAAGAAAGAAAGAAAAAATTATAACGCATGAAATATAAATCCCAGATTGTGAGCATTAAGGAAATTAAAGGTTCCTAAACCCCAGCGATGAAGATTGCAAGTTCAAGGTTTAACTTTTTTAAAGAAGCAGTTGCTGAAAAATGGCGCCAAAAAAATCCTAGCTAAAATTTGCTTAATTTCACAAATGAAATGTTTGATGCAAAAACCATTTGTCTTTAATATAACTTCCAAAAGAAAAAAGGTTATGTGTTAAATGTGTGGAATCAGAGTTAGATATGACACTGTATTTACTTTTCTTTTTCAATAGTTTATTTAAAAAATCTCAGCATAAAAATGTTGAGACCTACATCTGAATGAACAGCCTTTATATAATATCAAGCAGCGTTGAACTATGCAAGGTTTTTGTATCAAACAAAATAAGTAATGTTAGATTTATGTAGATCAAGGCCAACATAAAATTTGAAATGTTGTACAATATTTTCTACCCTGGTTATTATTTTATATTGTTACAAAATCTTTACAAAGCCTTGTTCTTTTTTCATATAAAAACCTGGCTGATGTATCCTTTTCATAGTACAATATCCAAAGATTTATTTTGTTTTGGGTTAATTCGATATTTTTTAAAACAAAGTAAAACAAACTGGAGCACAAAAACTCTGAATTATGTGGTAATCCAAATTCTTTAACTTTACGTTAAGTATAGGAGTTTACCTGACAACTAAGACATGTTTTTGGAAAAACGTTTTTCTTTACAGAAGTATCATAATGTCCCACTAAAACAAATCACCAATCAAAACAAATCACACAAATAAGGTATCAAGGAACTTTTTAATAACCTTGTTAACCTTTGACGTAGTGAACGATTCATATTCTATTGGCAGAATTTATTTGGTTTGAGCTATTTTTTTGTAAATGTAGGCCTTGTTACTATTCAATTACTTAAAATATTTAGAACCTATCATTTTCCTCCAAAAATTGTTATATTTTGTTTAACTAAAAGAAATCACAAAGAAACAACAAATAAGCGTAAACCTACGGTTAAATTTATGTTAGTTTTTTTCTCAAAAAATATATTTGGTGTACATAAAGATAAGTTTTAATCCATCATTTCTGCTAAAAATTATTCTAACTGATATTCTCCTCAAAAAATTATTTTTTCTCCAACATCGAAAAAGCAACATCAACACAAGCTCTTTAGAAGCGTCATATTTTATTGCGAATGAAAGTTTGTATTACTTTTCATAGAAATATATTCTTACGTGAATTAAATTTTCAGAGACAATAAAAAGTTCTTAATCCTGACCGAGTGTAATTTATTAACTTTCATTCAAAGATAACATTGCCTCTGTGATCTAAGACATTACTACCTTAGAGAAATGTCGCTGTAAACAAAACAACTATGTTTAATGATACAAAATTTACTTGCAGTCATAATTGCATGGAGCAGAATAATTTGGGATTGATTTTGGATGAGTATGTAGGTTACAATTTTATGAGTCATAAATAAAAGTAATAATTAAAATCTATTCATGAAAACAACTGATATCATAATGCAAAGATGTTTTATTAAAAGAGAAATTTTAGACATTTGTTGCTTTTTGAAAGAAAAAATAGAAAAATATATTTGTGACAAACATGCAAACTCAACAAAGTTGAATTCTTTTAAATTTATAATACGAAGCTGTTACTTCTTCTTATGGGAGCTACAAATTTTTATGCAAACAGACATAACGAATATATATTTGCAACTTTACCATTGCCAAACAACAAGAACATTGTGCTACTTCTTTGGTAACTTTTAATTTAGAGAAAAGCAGAAAAGAATTAATTTTGACGAAAACTTAAATTGGCAGGTGTTAAGAATTATCTATTGGTGGTAGTTTGATTTAAAACTGATCGATAGGCAGGAGACAACGAAAAACATTAGGTTTTGATAGTTGTATTGACGCCACCAGTGCAGAAAGAAGCATTCATTATAAAGATTTTGTTTTTCCTTGTCTGTTAACATGTATAATTTAAAACGCTTGTTCATATGATTTTGATCAACAGTTAGGAAGGGTTAAATTGTTAAAAGTCAGCAAAAACTCGCAAAAGTAATATTTGAAAGTGTCTCCCGTGTGTAGGGTTCAAAACAATTGTAGATGATGGAATTTCATAACGTTATCAATTTGTCTTTTATTTAAAAAGTTTGGTTAACCCAGCTTTAGGAAATTGGTCCTTTTTAGTTTCTGTTAGCCTCTAGTTACCCACTCAGCAGATGACGTCACTAGATTCCACATTTTTTCAATTTAATTGTCCTTAAACTGCAAAATACTCTGCAAAAGCTTCACCAACTGTAAAAAATCATTGGAGTCAATCTTTGTAATTACTTAATGTTAAAAACCCGATGAACAAGTTGATCTACTCTCCTAAATTTTCTCCTCAACATTCTTTATAAGGAAAAAACATCTTGATTGCAAGCAAGAATTTTAGCTTAGTTCTGTATTCTCAGTCAGGGACCAATTTTTCTTATTAACGTAAAAGATCTTAAATCGAGCAATTCTGCCAACTTAGTTTCGATTTAAATTGAATAACAACCTTTTGCTTTTGAAAGAACCAACACACAAAGAAAACATCAATAATTGAAAAATCTCAGCAATATTACTAAGTAAAATAACAATTATAATTGTTAAACGATTTTTATTTATTTATTTATTTTTTGTTTTATATTTTGTTTTATCGCCTTTTTAGAACACTACCAAGAAAAACAAAGAAAAAGAAAAAGAAAAATTTAATTATGGAAAAGAAAACCCTCAAAAAAATCAGAAAAAGAAAAAAACTCAAAAACAACAACAACAACAAAAACAACAACAACAACCCAAAAAACAACAACAACATATTCAGCAACAACAACAACATATTCAGCAACAACAACAACATCAAATGCAGCAACAACAACAAGAAATTCAAGAGCAACAACAACAACAACAACAACAACAACAACAACAGCAACAACAAATGCAGCAGCAACAACAACAACAACAACAACAACGGCAGCAGCAACAAGCCCCAAGAGAAGTGTGGAGGAATGGAGAAAAATTTATTCTACATTCAGTTGTCCGAAGGGTAAGAAACCTGATATAAACCCTCTTTTGTTCTAATGACCACTTAATACTAATGGTTTACTTATTTAATTACTTTAGAATCCGAGAAGAGCAGTGAAGAGAGTGGCGTAAGTTTTTGCTACTTTTTCTTGTTAATATGTTATCACACTGTGCTATATACTTATAGAGATAATCGTTGTCTGTTGCAGGGAAAATGATGGTGCAGCAGTGTTGGTCAGAGTTAGGCGGAGGAGGTTAAACCGAGGGGAAAATCGCGAAGAGGAAGAAAATGAAAATATCCATAATGAGTAGGTTTACCTTTCTACAATGAAATGATTTTCCCGTTTTTAGTATTAATTTTGTACCTCACAATGTAAGAGTATTTAAAAAAATCTTCGTATTTTATTGTGCATTTTGAATGTTTTTAATAAAAAGAATAATCATGGCGAAGAAAACAATTTCTATATTGAGTTCTTTATAACAGAAAACTGTATAAGTTGTAATATTGTGCAATAATTTTATTAAGGGCCTTTGAGCAACCACCACCAATTCAACCAGTAGCACCCATGCCAGTGGAGGAGGAAGATCGACCATACATAGTCCCGTAAGTAAATCATTATTTAGTTAAAAGAATACTTAAGCATTGCACAATCAAAGTGATTAAAAGCAATATTAGTTCAAGAAGGCATACTGCTGCCTCATTTATAATTCCTATAAAAGAACTCACGAACTAAACAATATGAAAAATAATTTACACAAATTCAGTTTGCATTAGGATCCCTACTTACTATGAATAGATGCTCACTTCTGTGTGTTGGGCATGTTGTCCAGTATCAATTGTCAGTTCCGTAATTCATTGTGGGAATAATATATTTATAAAATCTAAAAACATATATGTATTAACTCGTCGCTTTCCTCCAATTCTACAAGTAAATTTTTTTGCGCCTTTTTCACAATTTTATTTCGTCCTTATAATGTTCATGTAACAACGATTTACCCGAAACGAACTCATTGCACACATGTACACGTGTGCAATAAATTAACTTTTGCTCATTTTGGCAATGACCACATTGAACATGAATAATAATTTCGTATATAACACGAGTGTTAAGTCTGATTTTGCTTCTCAAGGAGTTTGGTTTAAGTTCAGTTCAAAGAGAAGTTCAACATTCTGATTGAAATATTGATACCAAATACCATTTTTAGCCACGAGATCGATATACATAAGTATACATACATAATATATAGTATATATAATATATGTATATAATATAATATAATATAATATATACATAAGTATAAGTATACAAGACAGTTGATTTGAAGTTTCTAATCAGTTTTTTTTTGTTTTGTCCGATCTCTTGATTTCTTTTTTTTATAAACAATGCAGATATAAGATTCTGTCAAATTGTAACTAAAATTTAAAACAAACTTTGCTGAAATCCTAAGGTGAAAGAAAATTGGCTACCATATGGGGATAAAAAGATATATACGTTTAAGAAATCGTGAAATTGGATGAATGATGTTCTCTTGATGAAGCTATCTCATACTAAGAATAATCAAGATAAAGTTGTTAAATTTTGCCGATTATTATGATTATAATAAAATTTGTTGTTTCGATAAATAGACAATATTATTACCATAGTTATGCAGCAGAGAAAAAAAAGGTAAACATGGGAGGGGGGAATAGGATTAAATAAACAAACAAACAATTCTTTTATATTTATGACAATAAACAGATCATCCGAAAGTTAAGACATCACAACACACACCGAATTGTTGTAAGTCGGTGGCGAGTACAAAAATCCACGGACTCACCCATCTTTTTTATACCGCATTGTGTGCGCCTCGCTACTGCGCAGCTAAGCTACCATCTTGCGCAGAGACAGACAGACGACGGCTATTATTATAGAGATTTTTTCTTTTGTGAAGGAAAAAATATTCCCTAGGCAAGTGTGTACCTTAAGTTAAGGTTACATTTTCCTAAAAAAACTTTTTTTCCTAAATGTCTGCATAGAATAAATATAAAGCTAGCAAAAAGACGTTTCGTAATAGTTAGGATGGAAATCGTTGGACAAACGAAATCACGTAAAAACATGTAAAACTTTCTTCATGGTATGAATTCAAATTCGAATTACTTTTGTACATAGAACGATTAAACGACTTTTGATGAAGAAATTTGAGGCTGTGATGACTTCGTTTAAAATAATCACACGTTAGAACTGCCTTATTTTAGGCGAGATAATAAGAAATACGTCAACTTTTGTTCATCCTACAAATTAAAGTTACAAGTATGGTAATTCTCACTTCAGAAGAAAAGTTTCTTTTATTAGAGCGCACACGACTTTTATTATTTTGATGTAACGCGTAAGTTCTATTTGAAATGTTTTTAGCAAAAAATAATAATATTTTTATGCGACGCAAAACAGATAAAAACAGTAGATGACAGTAATGTCGTGTGATGTTAGATATCCAATTAAACTTTGCGAGTGAACTGATTTTCGTATAAAAAGCATGGTCTCTTGTAGAATGAAATACTCAAAGAACTAATTACTATTGTTTCAAACATGTTGACTCTTTTAAGATATTGCATTATTCTATTCAATTATTTAACCAACTTCTCTAATGCAGTAGAAACCCGTAACTAGCTCTATGCAAACGATTTCTCAGTATTATTTTTATGTTTTTATAATCGGCACGCTCTAATTCTTGAAACTTTTCATTCTTTCACTATATCTCCTAAGTCGTTGTTCCACCATTGTCCGTAATTTATAATGACTCCGTATACTTTTTATTTAGACTTGATCCTCCTCCAAACTTACAAAATTGGCTTGAAGTAAGTAATTTATTTTTACATTTAGTCGGAATTACATAAATAAGGTACGATGCATTAAAATGTTCAGTTAACTTTTGCTACAGCCACGTTGATTATGAGTTTGTTTTAAAAAGATACACTTGTGTCAAATTAAGACCTACTTGCAATCCTTGAGAGTGGAATTTAAGAAACAGCACGATATCAAAGAAAATGTTTTCCCATATTTATTTTTTACGCAATTATGATCAAACGGATCCAATCAAACAAATGAACGTGAGTGGAATGAATGTAAAACGAATGTATTTCTAAACAGACAATCTAAAGATTGTCTGTTTAGAATAAAATACTTTGTCGGAACTATACCGTGATAAGCACATAAAAATGTAATCAAGCATGCTTTCGATGTGTATTAACGAAGTTTATGTTTAACGTATGTCGTGTCTTGTTACTTTGGTACTGCTTAGTGTGTGTGATCTTTAAAAATAGTCCAATATTCTTAATAAAATAGCAAAAGTATTACTGATGAGAAAAATGTTAATCATTTTAAAAGTTTTTACAACCTAAACCTAGCAGAATTCCTTTCGTAAGCTACTCGTCAAAAATTAATCCCAAATTACATTGTGCCCTATATGCTACCACTAATTAAAAATCATTTTACTTAAAGTCAATAAATTAACCATTTGCGTCATAAATGTATTTCTTAGTAATATTGATACCAATTATCTTATTTTCAGAACGCACCAGAATGGCTAAGATTATACATGCGCACACAAGAGGAGAGAGTTTCTGCTTTGGAGGCTCGCGTGGAGGTAATTTTTATAAAATAATAATTTGAAGCTCTGTACAGAACTGCACCAGTTCTTTTAGAGATACCTTAAAGAAACTTTAAGTTCAATGACTAACCAAGATAAGTGTGATAGCCTTTCTAAAATGTCATGTTTACTTGTTTTGCTGCTTGTGTTCGCGATAATGTAGAATGTTTTATTCATCATCCGTCCATAATATACTTCACTAATCGTTATAAGTGCCCAGTACAAAAGAATTCTATAAGTTCACTGAAATTGCAAACACGCGTACAAATAAGAAGCCAGTAAGATAACAATTACATTTGGTTCATTTTCGAAACTCATTTTGGCGCTACTGTTTTAACATTAATCTAATCTTTTCTTATGCTTACGAATTATAATCAAGAAGAACAAAATAACTGATATTTCTAAGCAATGTAAATAAAAACAAGAAAGACGTTCGTCTTAAACCATCTGCGAAAGTCACCAAGTTTTAGCTCCGGGATTAATACTTTGTACCGATGTTTTTTGCCAACAAACCATTTTAACCGACTATATTTTCGACCGAATAAATCTTTTACCGATTATTGCTCAAAGTTTATCAACACGCTAAGATTCAATATGTTCCAAAATAATAAGATTGGTTGGTTATTTTCTGTTCACAATTTAAGTTGAAATTCTTGCCGGCTTGTTTTACTGATCGATGCCGGCTTAATTTACTCTGCTTAAAATTCATGGATTTTCTTGTGTAAGACTTAAGTGGTTCAAATTTTAATTTAGCTATATACAAAAACGTTAATTTTGGGTAAAATGATAAAATAACATTGGATGAAATGATGGAAATAAATATATAAATAAGTATGGTTTTCCGTAATAGTCTTTGCGTTCGTTGTTCTGTAGTGCAAAATTTACATTAAACTTTCTACAAGGAAAAATCAAAAGTGAGATAATTGACTTGCTTTTTATGTGGAACATTATTCAGAATATTTATGCATTCTTTACATTCAATGCTAGGGTTTTTACTCATGTTATAAGGCAAACTTGGACATTTATCCAACCTTTGTTTTAGGCACTAGAGAATAACTTACAACAGAGGGGGGCAGCCAGGGCTCGGTCTCCACCACTTTCCAATCCACCATCACCTCGTTCCCTTATTCCTAATCGTTGTTTACCTGTTCCAAAACTTCCACCAATACCCCTTTCTTTATCATCGTCATCTGTAACTGTATGTGCGCCTCGTTGTTTGTCTGTGCCGTGTGTTTCGTTGTCTTCGTCTACGTTATGTCCATGTTCTTCCTCCCCGCAGAATCCACCATTCCCTTGTGAACACCCTAACTCTCCAGCATATTCCCCCGTTCCACCACCAATCCAGCCAACAAATCAATCAACACCCATTTCTTCCAAACGACGTTATCCCCGCTTCTCATTCCACACTCCATCAACACCTCCAGGCCCACCTACACCACCACGCCCACCTACGCCACCACGCCCACCAACTCCACCTCATTTGCCTACTTTCTTTCCTCCGATAACGTCTAATCCAACACCATCTACCCCCCGCCCATTGTCATTCCGTGTTAATCGTCGTCCCGCCCTTTATAGCCGTCCCACCCCTCCATAGCCACCTCCTATTTAGGTTTCTTGTAAGTTTGGTATGTAAGTGAAATGATTGGCTGTGGAGGGACAATTACTTTTTCTTAATTTCTAAGAAGTAGTGGTTTATACTTTGTTCCGTTTTAACCTTAGTGATACCGAACGTTTTACTAATGCCTTCATCTTTTTTCTCGTAAAAGGGAGTATACGTCGTTACATGCAGCTGTGTATTGCAGCATAAATGTTTTGCTTTTCTCAACAGTTTTGTAGGAAGACTAAAATGCAAGTACCCTCAGAGGTTTATGCAAATAGATTTCATACTTGTGTTCATTACGTAACAGTGTGAGTTGCTCGTCATATCAGTTCTGGCTTTCTGTTTAAGTTAAATGCTAACATCCAGAACTATGAGAATGTTTCAGAATGGAGAGATAATTCGGGCATAGATTGTCTGTTAAACAAATAGCTTCATTGAAAAATATATGCATAATTACACGTATGAGGGGAAAATTTTATCCATTGTTAAATGTTGATAACGTTTATATGTATCATTTTGACTTTTAAAATTGTAATATTTTTGTTAACATATATCATTAATATAGAGACAACACGAATAATTTAACATATAAATGTTGGATATCTACATTTATTTAGCAGCAGCTCTCATATCTTTCTTACGTTTTTTTTCGCTTATGATAACGGTGATACCACTGTGCAATAATAAAAAAAGATATATAATGTTTCGCTAGTTTCAACTTGAATGATAAAAGATGTCTAGTAGAAATTGATAATATCGCAGCCCAGCTAAATAATTCTAGATCTCCATTTACACGCTTTTATTACATAACAATCAGCTGCTATTACCTTTAGAAAAGAAATTTATCTCGAATTCTGTCAAATTAAAGGTTTAAGCCCTGTGGATTTCTAAAAGTGTTAAAACAATGCTGAAACTAAATTATTTAACAATTCGTTGTATTTAATTCACGCCAAAATGCTTTTTAAACCGTTTGTCAAATTGACTCTAATCAAATTTTCTTGCCACTCGTGACCAAGGAGTTTCAACGAGTCAATTAGATTTTGCAAAAAAAGAAAAGTTCCTCTTTGCTTTTATTTGGAAAATGATTTTACTTTTTTTTAACTTTAACTTTAGATTTAAAATTCAACATTAACAGTACTTTTTGAAATTTACTTTTGCAAGAATAATTTCACACGTTGAAACTCAGTACTCAACATTCATACTTTTCTAAAGGTAATAAAATATTAAGGCAAAACTAGTGTTTACCATTTTGGCTCATCACAAAAATCTAAATAATCATCTAAGAATCTTACAACAAGGTCAGAAAGCATTCCAAATATAACTTATTAATAAAATATCCATCCTGGTTGTTGCCTTAATTATTTTTTTAACTTCGAAAAATGGGTTATTAAATATGATCTCCACCTTACAATATTTTATATTTTTTGCATTGCTATTTCTGCGTTTTAATCAAAATTAAATTTCTTTCTCACAAAGACACATTTGAGAATTTCTTTCATCTAAATTTCACATTTTTATCAATTTTCCAAACTCTTCTATATCAGTAAGATTTTCTTTTCCAAGAGTGTTTATGATACAATTTAGATTGTTGGGAAAAAAAAGGAAGTAGCAGAAATCTTGAATAACTAAAAATTTTTTTCTCTTCTCATAAAGTCTTTAAAAAAAAAGAAAAATTAACAAAACCTTTTCAGATTAGCATTCCTTTCTCTGAGAGAGCTTTCCGGATACACAATTCCCGAATTTCTTGTTATTTGAAACTTTTGATTCACGAATTTTTTTCGCATCTGAAAATTCAGTATAGTTAAATTAGCACGCTTTCACATTTTTTATTGTTTCAGGAAGTGATGTTTTTATGAAAATATTGGCCAAACACTTCTAAATGTTCAATCGAATCGGGCAGTGACTTTTTTTTAAATTTGTGCAACATGACAACACAAAACCTATATTATATTTGTGCGATAAAATAGGTCTAAAAATAGACATCGCGTTTGATTAGGCGCCATTTTAATAAGAATTTTGAAATTAAATCTCTCAAAAACCTTATTTAAAAAAACTTATTTATTGGCTGCATAAGTTAAGAAGAGTTCTCAAAATTCTGTGATGGAGAATAAGATAATCACAGTATTTGTTGCGTCTTAATGCAGATTTTTGTGTTAGTGGAAAAATTGTGATTCATGGATGTATATACCTTCTACAAGAGCTACAAGAACATGATATCTAAATTCACCACTATGGCTTTTAATCTAAATAAAAGTAGAACTCGTTTCAGGCAAGAACATCCCTAAAAAACCTTATTAGAGAATTGTTGTTTCTAAATGCGAAAAAAATCAGAATGGTTTATTGCTTTTTGGCTGTTTAACTCTCTTTTGCATATAAACCTTCACAACATGACGACAGCTTTTTCACGACAAAAGGTGAATGATTTAAAATGCTGAATGGCAACCTTGTCTCCAGGTCTTGTAAGGCTTTAATTCGAATGGCTTTAACAAATGACCTGGCCCTGACTAGTCACAAGAAAACAAAATGTCCACGTATATCGGAAGGATGTTTTTATCCTGTCGAGTTACAATTTTCGCGCCAAATACTATAATGCAATTTTTTAAAAGCAGGAGTAAAATCTTTTTCTTCTTCTGCATATTTCTGTTGGCCGGTAAAAATGAAATTTAAATTCTCACACCTGATTTGGAAACCTTCATGATGGTAAAATACTCTTTAAATAATTTATTTATTTCTCTGTTTACGTTTTATATGAAAATTAATGCTTGCTTTTAATTATAATTTCTATATAACAGACCATCACCAAGCCAAATGCTACACTTTTAATAACAAAGCAGCAACCACCATTTTTAAAGTTCTCAAAGTTTGATTTTTGTCGCTACAAAATTATGGCTGTTAATACAACTCGTTACACACATGTTAATTATGTGAGTTTTCATGTAAAACAAGACAGCTTTTTCAAAATCTTAGCTCTAATAATTTTTTTCTATTTCTAAATTTACGCGATATTTTTTAAGCAAAATTAAAACAAACGGTATTATGCATGCAAATTGACCGTCTAATTCAACTTGTTAAAGTCCTTCCTAATGTAGATTTATTTTAAGAAAGGCAGATCATGTTTTTTAACTCCTTAATTTTATTTTTCTGCTTGTATAGTTTGTTATCCAAATTGCTTTTGAAGGCAAATATACACAAATAATGAAATGCAAATTTTTGAAACTTTGTTCGAATTTTTAAACATTTGCCATGCACAAGAGCATTAGCTACTTCGCCATTTACATCTACTATCTTTAATATTTCTGATGAACTATCTACTTTACTCAGACATTCTGCAACCTTTTTGTATTGCCTGCCATTCCCTAAACGTGTGATCCCGGTTACCATGTTGGACAGGCTATATCCATAAATCTTGTGACTTTTCGACCTTTTCTAACAGTAAACTTAATTTTTTATAAAATCAAGTGGTTTTAGAAGCTTTTTACACTGCCTGACAAGGTGGCGAAGAAGAACTATTAAAGTACTTACTTTTATAAATAAAAGGGAAATCAAAGTTAGACCTTGTTTTGATTAATGTCTTTTTTACATTTTAATATTTTTCATAAATTTTTCATTGTTCAAACTCAACGTTTGACCACTGAAAATACAATCTAATTCTTTTTCTTACTAGCCTTTATTTTGACATGCTGGAACCACGGAATGAAACCAATGTGTGCCGTTATTGTCTTTGGATTTACATTGTTCAAACTCATTAAGCGTTTGACCATTGAAAATACAATCTAATCTTTTTTCTTACTAGCCTTTATTTTGACATGCTGGAACCACGGAATGAAACATATGCGTGTCTTTTTTGTGTTTAGATTTACATTGTTTAAACTCAATAAACGTTTGACCACTTATAATACAATCTAATTCTTTTTCATACAAGTCTTTATTTTATTACATGCTGGAACCACGGAATGAAACCAATGTGTGCCGTTATTGTCTTAAGTCTTTATTTTGTGACACTTGGAATCAAGGAGTGAAACCGACATGCAACATTATTGTCCATGTAAATTTAAAACAATTTTTTTCAGTGAGCGCGTTTCATCAGTGTATTTTTTATATCAATTATACATTCTTTTATCTGCCTACGATCTGTTATTGTTCCTTTTGATCTTTTTCTGTCATGTTGGTCAGATTTTGTTACTGCTCGGAAAAAATAGTTTATGTACTCGACTACCATTCTTCAGGATTAGGACTTTCTTTTATAACTTTGTACTGCAGACTAATTACTTCTACTTAATTCTATTCTATTCTCTTTGTATTAGCAAGATTTTATGTTGTGAAAATTATTCAAACGGTACCAATTTCGCTGGAAATGTGTTAGCATATTCATATGCATCGTAAGAAAGAAAACCAAAAATTTAACAGGTTTTAGATCCATTCAAGAGAAAGAAAACAGAGATTGTAATTGGCGTCGTGATCAATTTGTTCAAAAACTACATTACTTAACTCTACTTAACGCAAATTACTTAACTTTGGTTTATTTCTTTATACTTCTATTGTTATCTGAAAACACCCTATCCTCAATTTTCTGCCTGTGCAAGATTCTGCTTTGAAAGTAATAATGATTAATGTTTCATCAATTCAGTCTGGCAAATGTTTAATTGTGAAATAGTTATTTTACAAAGTCCTTATTAGTGTATATTTGCCTTTGGTGTTTTTACTTTTCTACACATAAGGTAAAACTTTTCCTGCCTGATCATTTTATTTCCAGGACTTCTTGTTTTTGAATTACGTTGTCCTTTTGAAGTTTATTATCCTTTTTCTCTTTTTTTTTTCTTTTTAATAATTTTTGTTTTTAATTCTTAGAGAAAATCATAAAAAGTTATTGTTGCGTTTAGAATGAAAAAAGAACTATTTACCGATACTTCAGGAATTCTAATTTCGCATGTCGGTGTAGGATTTTCATAGTATATAAATTGCCAGAAGCTTTTGCTCTTTCTCATATCAAAATGATGTTTTTAACGTTTAGAAGTGTGAAATCTTACTGATGAAAACAATAATTAAAAAAATGAGTTAGTCGCAATCTGTTTTAAGAAGAGGTGGCGTATTATTTTTTAATGACATCTTCAAATATAATTTAGATTTCCATGCAGAAAGTTTGGGAATTGTAATCCTGGCGGAAATAAAATTTTCACGAAATAGAACGATCTGATTGGTTTACTAATTTAATTGATCTCGATTCTACTTTCCCCGGATCAGAACAGGAAGGAGAATTAGCGTAGTGTAAACATTTTAAACATGAAAAACTTTACCGTTTCTGTCTTTAGTGAAAAAATACCTTTCACTGATAAGGCTATACTTGTTTGGAAATTTAAAATGTTTTTTTTCTAAAAAATTTGTCACTCTGATCAAAAAAACATACAGACACGATTTTTTTTGTTATCACCTACCAGTTTTTACGACAAAGACCAAACAAAAAATATAATCCTACGCTAGTTAGAAAACAAGGTTAACTTTTAAAAGTATACCCACAACAGAACACAAAATATTGATATCCGTTTTTGAGCATTAGATAAATCTTGAAAATAAAATCAAAAATTTCGTAGTTGTAAAATGAAGCTATAATGTAAAATTGGGTAAAAATTAAAGTAAATAAAGTTCAAGTAAATTAAATGCGCTGCTTATGTTTTTTTCCCACTGTAAAATTTACCAAAAAAATAACCTTGTTTTCAATTTGATGCGATAAATTTTTTTTGTTTAATCTTACAAAACTAACATTTCAATCATAATTTATTGAGCAAATATCATATTATGATTGAAAAAAAATTACTAAAACATTCATGTCAATAAAAGAACCAATAGTTTTTTAAGTAGGCATAATATAACTTTTAAAGTGATATATGGTTCAAAGAAAGTATTGACATTATTATTTAAAATATTCCCTAATTTTGGGATAATGAGAGTGATGATTCTTAAAAAACAAAATGTACCTATACACTTTTTTCTACAAAGCAAATATCGTGAATCACTCTATAGCTCCAAAATGTTTAACCCACGTGTTAAGCATGCTCAGAATTTTTTCTGTTCCTGTCTTGAGATGGAAAATAGTTCTTACTGACTGAGGCCATATTTGCGTCAAAAATTGACATAATATTTTTGAAAAATATGCTCAAAATGATTACTTGTTCGAAAAACAGAAAGGTTTTGTTTTTTATAACATTTGTTATTCTGATCAAAAAGGAATAATGGACACAATCGTAATTTTTTTATCACCTATTGGTTTTTAGGACAAAGCCAAACAAAAATTATATTCCTTCGCTAATTAGAAAACAGGATTAACGTTTTAAAAAATCTACGTACAACAAAACACAAAATAATGATATCCGTTCCCTTTTTTAAATATTTCTAGGTGAATCTGTAACCGAAAGTAAAATTAGAAATTGTAAAATAAAGCTAAAAGCTGGTAAGATCTTGGGTACAATTGGGTAAAAAAATGATGTAAATAATATCTGCAGTTGTTCGTTTTGTTCTGAGATTGTTTTCAGTTTGATGAAATAAACATATTTCTTTACTATTGTCGAGACTGGTGAATCAAAACCAATATTACACTCCTAATTTACTGAGCAATTCTCACATTATTATTGAAAAAATTACCAAAACATTTATTCCAATTAAAGAACCAATATTTTTTAAAATATGCATAATATGACTAATATATATGCATAACACTATCTTCAAAATATTCCTGAAATTTTTGTTATTGAGACTGTATTTTTTCTACTAAAACCAGATATCGTGCATCATTCTATAGCTTCGTAATTATTTGTGTTCTAATGATGGCAAAATTCAATTAAAATTAGCGAGATTAGTTAAAACAAATCGCCGTTGGTGTAAGTTTTTATTTAAAACTAAATAAATTTATCGCATATCATAACTTCCTTTCTGCCTTTAAAACCATATATTTATATGCCACAAAAAAGCCTACAATCCACTATTCTTTAAAACTTATAATTGAGAAAAGTATCGGTAAATAGATTGCTTAAAAAAACCTTTAAGCTGGAGACTTTGACCATCAACGTAAAAAAACAAGAAGTTCTGTGAAAAATATGCAAGGGTAGCATACTAACTATGTGTATAAAATGACAGAGCTGATCATTTTGCAGCAATATATGTGCGTTCTCTGTTTTCAGCAAATAATTTTCGTAGAAAGAAATGTTAGCATGACGCTTAACAGGAACGTAAAAGTTTTGACATGTTGAGCAAAAGCATTGCTGCAGTAACTGTACACAAGTGATATCTGTCTGCATTCATCTCTTCGGTGCATTGCATTATTTTCTTCCTACAAGACTAATTGGGTTAAGCTGGGCATTTGTGCTTCCAATACAGAACTGTGTGTAAGGATGTGCTGCTCCCAATGCTAAATAATAATAAAAAAGGCATTTTTAAAACGTTCGGTCAAAAAGGAAAACAGTTTTAAAGTTTAAGCCACTACTGTCTATTGTGGGACGGCTTTGTTTTAATATCCCCATGTTTTATGTTTGCGTTTTACGTTAAGTTCAATGCAGTGACGGATTCAGGAATTGTAGAAAAATTCAGAAAGTAGTTAGTTATTATAAAATCACAATTTAAAATCACAACAACCTGCAGCCTTTTTAAAATCAAGTTAATACTTTAATTCAAATGTGTTTCACATGCAGTCTCATATACATCTCACAAAGACATTAGGGACATTTTTTTAATACATTGATTTATACTATCTCCACGAAAACTATGATCATTAAATTAAAATACCCAAAAAGAGAAAAAAGGAACAATGCGGCCTAAGGTTAAACTTTTTTTTATCATTATTACATTTAATTTTAACTTTTATATATAATATTGTAATCTATCTGATCTTATTACCCATACTTTTAAATTTTATTATTTTACTATTTATGTCTTTTTATCATTATTACATTTAATTTTAACTTTTATACATATTATCTGATCTTATTACCCATAATTTTAAGTTTTATTAGTTCACTATTTATATCTTTTTTTATCATTATTATTTTAAATAGCAACTTTTATATATAATTTTTTAATTTCATTTTATATTTTATTATTTTATTTTATATAATAATTTTTACTTTATGTTATATTTTATAATTTTATATTGTCTTTTTATCATTATGATTTTAAATTTTATCTCTAAATCTAATATGTGAATAAATTGAACCAAACAATACTAAATTACCCAAGAGTTTTTAGAAGATTTTGAATCCGTCACTGTGTCCCTCATTTTTTTTGCCAATACCTCTTCCCTTTGTACCCTGGCTTCCCCAATGATGAAGATGATAGCTACAGATACACGTCTCCACATGCTCTCTGAAATCCTCTAATCACTGTGTCTTCAGCAAATATGGTGAGAAATGTTTATTTTATTTCTAATCTGTATTTGATGTTCAAAAATATTTTTAAAAATAATTTCTTGCATTATAGTGATTCTGGTGATTGTTCAAGCTACGTCCTACTGTTCACGCATGGGTGCTGCTGTTAATATCAGAATACAATTAAATTTTAGACCTTTTTTTCATAATTATTTTAATTTCTAATATTTTAAGATTTTGTCTTTTAAATATTTTTTTATGCTATTTTAACAATTTATCTTTTAAATATTTTTTATGCAATTTTAATATTTTATCTTTTTTAAATATATTTAAATGCAATTTTAACATTATAACTTTTAAATAAACTAAAGGTATTCAGTCTAAGAAATAAGTTTTGCAGTGATAATAGTAAATACATTAACATTTATTAACAATACACAACAATGAAGCATCCGCAACAAACAAATTTGCTCATTATCGGCCACTTACCTCCTCCCGGTTTGCTGTACTCCTCTGCAAGATTGCTCGCACAATAACACTGCACCACCTCCACCTCTGCACCACCTCCACCTCTTCTCGGTTCCAAGGGTAAGTTAATCGTTGACATGTTTTTGGTGTCATTTTTCTTTTGTTTGCCTCTCGTTAATTACTTTGCGTAACTCTTAAATAGTGCTAACAAATCATATTTATAAAACTAAAGACATAAGAACCTGAAATTGTGTGAATTGAACACCAACATTATATAATGGTGTTAAAAGTCACAAAATTGCAGCACTAAACAATAACAAAAATAAACGTAAAGATTTGCGTGCACATTTCTATGCTAAACCCGTTAGTGTAATAATCTCACGTTTTGTTTAGTAAAATATTTATGTAAAATATTTTGTACTTATATATACGATTTCTGATAGTACACATTACTGTTATAGCATTGATGACTCCATTCCTCCTAATTGCTTCTACAATATATTATCAGGTAAAAATCATCTTCAAAACAGGTATTTCATTTCAAAATTAGTGCTGCTGCTAGTTTTCCTTTGTTTTCGATTTTCCTATTTCATTAAATATTCTGTTGTTACAAATGTTAAGATTATTTTTTTGTTGTTACGAATAACATTTTTTTTGAGAAAATTCCGCGAATGTAGAGTGAATTCCATCTCCTCCATTCTGTTTTAACAAAAGTGTTTTTGCCACTTAAAATTTGTTGCTATGGGTAAATGCCAGCACCCCAATTTTTTTGCTGATTCTTAAAATTTGTTATGATAGGTGAATTCCATCTCCCTAATTTTCTTGTTGCTACTTAAAATTTGTTGCTATGGGTGAACTTCATCTCCCCAATTTTGTTGTTGTCACTTAAAATTTGTTGCTATAGGTGAATTCCATCTCCCTAATTTTCTTATTGTTATATAAAATTTGTTGCTATAGGTGAATTCCATCTCCCTAATTTTGTTGTCTTGGGTTAATTCCATCTGCCCAATGTTGTTGTTACAACTAGTTGTTCCGGGTGAATTCCATCCCACCTTTGTTTTTGTTGTTGTCTATTTTTCAATGGGTGAAGTCGACCTCCCCATCAATTTTAATTATACTGTTGCTTCTATTCGCTGAACTCCAACTTCCATCCCAAAAATATTTTTGTATATAGTTACTTACATTTTTTTCTACGATTTTAGAATAATTTATAACAAAAAAATATTTTTTTATATTTAATCAATTTAAAACCAAAAAAATATTTTTATATATAAATTTTTCATTACGATTTTGTAATATGAGTTTCAAATATTAAAAAAAACCCAGAAAGTGCCACATTTTTCTTAAAGTCGACTTATTATCAAAACGTGTTTTTGTTTCCACAACATACAATACAAGTACAGTTAATAATATCAGCAAAAAACTTTTACATGTATTTATTCAATTTTTTTATTAAAAAATATGCCAAATAAGTTGTTCCCTTAAAAAAAATTGCCACATATCAACAATTTCACACAGTTGATTAAACCTCTAACGATTTGTACCTTAAAAAGAGTGAACTCTTTCTACAAAGACAGTTTTTTAAGTTGTTCAGTTATTAAATAGTTAGTTTACTTCTTCAAATAGTTACGTTTGAAATAGACTTTTCATAGCAAAGTATAACCAAATTTAACAATTTGCCGTCCATGTTGTCAAAGCTGATTTTTACCAAAAGACATATTTCCAGCAAGCTCATGGTATCGGATAATGTTCTCTATACAAAGGTAAAATTCTAAATAACTTAAATTACTCTGTTTTCAAACATTCGATTTTTTAACATTTGCGTCTGATACTTACTAACATTCTTAAAAGTCCTAATTTCTACTTCTAAACACACAATGTGGTACGTGTTTCTGAAACTGAACCCTTTTTTGTTATAATATTTATGTGTTAACATTTTATTGTAAAATTTTTAGAAGCAAAACAAAACAAAAAAGGACCAAGAGAAATATTCTACATCTGATGTGCTGCCATGAACATATATTTAAAAGATGTACAAGTTTGCGGTTGGCTTATGGACTCAACAAATTTAATATAAGGTATCACTTTCTTTTTACTTTTTGTTTTTTCTTATATGTACACAATCAGTTTGAAAATCTTTTTAACGCAAGTTTGCGATGCAGCAATGCAACTGCTCATCTTCACAGTATATTTGCATAATTGTGTTCCCATTAAAATACATTTTTGTGTTTCCAATAGATTATGTTGAAATTACCTGCTTTGAATTGTTGCTACACGTTATATCATGCACATAAAAGATTACCCACTAATAACTTCGTTTTGGGACATAGCAGTTAACATGTATGACATCGTAGAATTCGTCATACACCTTGCAGACCGAAGAAATACGTTGATTCTTTTTGAGAACATTACATTAACAGTACCTGAAATCTGACGGTTCAGTGATAGTTGGTAAACTTGTGCCGAACCTTCGCCATCATGATGGAAGACTGTTGTATAAACTGCTGAAGGGTCATATGCAACTAAAGTTGCAACTGAAGAAGCTATGTTGCGTAGAAAGAAAATAGAAGTAACTACATCGCAATGCAGATTGTACTAGTCTTTGACAAAAGGTGGAAGTTTCTTTCAAAGAATAACAAGCCGCACAAGAACTTCTGCATTCTTTCCTTTCAGGGATGAGAAGTGATAGAAAAGGAATGGATTTTAGCTGTACTGAAACAAACAGTTGTGAATTGCAAAGCATGCGGATTGGTGAAATATACCATGCTTGGGATCTGGTGTGTTACCTTGAGTTAGCATCCCTTGCCTGTTGCAAGACACCAGTTATATGTATAGGCACTATCCGCAATAACCAATAATTTTTGTTCAACGTATACAATAATTCAAATGTTATATTTAATGAATTTCTTTCTGGAGCTTTTCCGTTATTACCATCCTCGATTGTGGACACAAATCTCACCATAAATGATGTTATTGCACTTCATCATGTGTTGTACATTACGTAAAAGGCTCTTGCTTTAGTTTTATCTCATAAAATAACATTCTATGAGTTGCTATTGTTGTGGTTAAACATTCACATTCAAAATGCACAGATTAAATCGATGCCTTACTGCACCATTCCACATGAAATTCAATTGACAATTTATTGGATTCTATAGTGAAGCTGTGGCTATGCTTTCATGTTTTTGTAGTTTGTGTGAGAGCATTGATGTACTTGCAGTACTCCTACTTATAACAGTATCAATTACCAATTAATTGTGGTACCAGAAAAAAAATAGACGTCTTGGGCCACATTTAATGCAGTGATCAGTACGGCACAGCTATGTCGAAAATGTCTCATGTTTTATTCATTGTCTCTCAAAGAGGTAAGCTCGTGTCATTAAAAAAATCTGTACGCTAAAGAATACTGCATGTTTTGTTATTGTGTTAAAATAGATATTTCTTTCGAACACTGCTTCTTATTTTATGGCTTAACTAAGACGAACTATATGACTGAATAATTTTCTCACTTTTGCATTGAATACAACCTCAAAATGTTGCCATACTTAATTTTCTTGAAATTTATTTTACCTGCTAGTCTTCCCACTAAGCGGACAACCGTTATTAAAGTATATGAAGTTCCAGCAACATTTCCATCAAAAAGACAAATTACTTCCCGGCAGTAATAAATGTTTATCACACAGCTTAATCATTGTAGGTTCTGATGGACATCACAGAAGTGAGAAAACAACTGCACTTTCGCAATCTGACAGCACTGGTTAAATGCTGTTGGTGGAAAAACATGCCGCGTGAATGAAATCTCCTGCGGAGTTTGATCAATTACTTAGCAGTTATATTTATTGCTAAGGAAATGTAATTATGATGAAAGTTGTTTGTTATGACAACTTATTGTAATATTGTTTTATAATAACATATTAATGAAGTTGCTTTTACTGACACTGTTGCAATAAATTGAAAAATAATTAAAAGTTGTTTATTGCCAGGAAAATTTTTCTGGGGATTTAAAAAATATGTTGTTTACCATGTCTTTGTTAACTGTGACACCTTATCAATATTGTTCTACTTTTTTCCTGTTTTGTTAAAAATATGCGATATCATGTGCTCTGGAAAAGGTGGTAATGCTGGAAGCGCCACAGACAACATGCACGGCAATACGTGAAAAAACTTTATAATTGTTCACATTTCTTTCGTTACTGTATGTTGTTAACAACAGTCAACTTTTGGTAAGCAATAATACGACTTTACGCTTAGCAAAGTATAACGAGCAGGTAAAAACAGTCAGACAGTAATTTAAAGTTTAGACCAGACTGCATTAAAGTAAATCTGAAACTTGTTTTCCTGTTCTAGTTTCGTCCCCTGTAATAATTTAAGGTAGGTGTTATTGACGCCAAGTATAGAGTGGCCATACATTCAGCAATTGCGATACCCAAATGCTTTTTGTATAACCAAATGTTCTCCGAAATATCCAGATGATATCTTACATTAAAAACGTGTTTTTTTATTATTTTTTTCTAATATTTCTTAGAAACAGTATTCATATATTTTTTTCTTTCCTTTTTCTTTTCTGTATTTTTTCATGATTATTCAGCCTTTACGAGAGCACCTTATGTAATTATGTTATCATTATCTAATATTTTTGAAAACTGTGATATCGAACACATAGCTATAATTACGATTTTTAGTTATATATATTTTTAATTGGCTCGTTTTCGTATATTTTAGAATTTTTACAATCATAGAACCCTGATCTTTTTGTTATATTTTCCAATTTTGTTATTTCTTGAAATTGATATGTTATATCACAGGCTATTTAACTGACATTTTTATATGTTTACATGTTATTACGTATACACGTGTGTTTTTTATTTTAAATTTCAAGACTTACTTTCCATTATATGAATATTATAAACTTAGTGTTTTGACAATTATTTTAGTTATTTTATTCCCAAAAGGTGTGTAAGGTAATGGTCTGTGTATCTGGCCTTGATGTATGACATTTTATAGTATATTTCCACGTGACGTGAAAGAGATTTTTGTTGCTGATTATCGGTGATCATACGATAAAACGTCCACGTGTTGAGATTGAACCATGCAATTGTAAGTGAACGTTGGCTGGTATTTAATGCTGCTCGTGCTGTGCAAAAATACGCTTGTCGTAATGTCAAACAAAACTGCATAACGAATGTTTTCCGAATTAATTCTGAGTGAACGTTGGTTTGTAAGTAATGCGGAATTTGATTTTGCATGCTCGTGTAACGATTCTAATACGAAAACACGTATACAGATCGAATGTGAGTAACAAAATGGGATTGGCATGGTAAACATGATTTGAACGAAATTTATGGATTAAGTTATTCGCTTTACAGTAATCCGTAAGACGACTTAGTCAGACTGAACATTATAACAGTAAGTTTCACTTAAATGCGTGTCGCGTATGGATAGCATGATTAAAAGTATCAACTCACTTAGAACTTTCTTTCTTATTTTGAAGATGATCACTATGATATATTTTCTCCAGATGCTTTGTCAAAAAATATTTTAACATCTTTAGGTCGCATTTTCATCAGAACATATTACAATCGTTTCAAAAGTTTAGTAAAACGTAAAAACGTTAGATTTCTCCAAAAATCTAATGCATCAGTAATATAATAATTCTAAGCCTTTCAACGCTATTATACCAGAGTTTTTTGCCCATTGTAGCCCTGGAAAAGGGGGGAGAGGGTGGGTAGGGGATTGTGGTATGTATCCTTGAAGACTGAACCATTCATTAGCATATATAAAAAATTATTTTAACATCAAAACAGCGCAAAAAATGTTTTAAGTTGACCTGCCGAAAAAATAATTCTAAGAAACAGGAAAGTTCAGTTTCTCCAACCAAATATTTTGTTCACGATGGATAAATAAAACTTAAAAAAAGTCACCAAGTTTCAGAACTATCATCAGCTCTCTTTTTGTGACTTATGCCTGCACAAGCATATAATCATTAAAACGGGATAAGCACAAAGAAGATTTTGTCGTTTTTAAATTTGACGTCCTGTTTAACAAATGCGTGTGATCTGGATCATACATCATGTAAGTTGTTAAAAGCCGAATCTTAGAATATCAATTGTTTACTTTTAATTTCTTAACCCTTAAAATACTCTCGCGTTTAAATGGTTTAAATACCAAAAAACAATTCGTATTTAAGAATCCCAGTTGTCATCGGTTGCTAAGGAAATGACATAGATAGTTTGATTTCGAAAATATTTTAAACTACGACATCAATGAAACTCTCAAAATTTGCACACCACATCAAATAAAATGATGTAAATTTAAGTTGGAGTCAAAGATATTTTTCAGTTGTTTTGTTATTTTTTAGAAAAAGTTTATTCGAAGATGGTTAAATTCATAATTTTCATCTAAAGAAAGAAGTCTTCCCAAAAACGTATGTAATTGCCATGTTATCTAGCTTACTTGTAACGCCTTTTTGTTTTCAATTTTCTTGCCTTAAACAAACAATGGTATTATATTACCACATATTGCTAAGAAAATGTGTGAATTTTTTTAGGTAAAAGTTGCCATGTAGAAGTTAAAGATGACAAAATTATATGTTGTTATAATGGCTTCTAAACACATTCTTTATAACAATTCAATTTTTTGGCTGCTATGGAAGACCTCAAACAAACTGTATAAAAACGTCGTTGGGTAATTACGAAAAAAACGTGTCACATGGATGTTAGAATTATAGCTTGTGTCAAATTGCTTGAGATGAAACGGAGTGACATCTAATGCTAGTGAGTTCGTTCTGTCAAGTGCTTACACAGAATTTACAGTATCAGAGAGTTTAAAAGAATCATTTTAACCTTTTTGGAAGCTGAATTATACAAGCGTCAGCTACGTAATCCAAACAAGAAATCGCATGAAGAGTTGTCTAATTCGATTTAATGTTGCTGGTGGTGATGGATACATTGAAGAGTACAATCTCCTTTCTCACGATTACTTTGGTCGACTGAATAATTCTATTCAGGTAACTGGCTGATCAAATGGTATTATTTTAGAAATTGTTGAAAACAATGCATGAAACCAACATAAAATATTTTTTGCCAAAACATACGAAGATCATAGGTGTTAGCAGTAAGTATCGGTTTATTGAGTTGTTTGTGCCAGAAATGTATTCTCATCATATGAAACCCACGATAAAAATAAAATTCAACCCAATTCTTGAGAAATTGAAATGTGTACCCGCCAGAATGAAAGGTTCAACTTAATTGTTTTGAATGTCTCAGTACTGATTGTGCACCAGTCATTCGTTCATTATCACTTAGTTGATTGTGGTGCTGCTAAGTATTTGACGTTTAGAATTACCACTGTTCTTCCTGGGGGTTGGGGTGATTCATATTAAAGGTTATTTAGCATTGCTGGAAAATCAGGTAGTTATAAAATAAGAATGTCTCATGGAACTCATCCAGTTTGGCGATAAAAGTGATGGTAACGACTGATTTTCTTTTAATTGTGACACCTTCTATTGTGTTAACTCGTTATTGTCATGCAAAATTACAAAAATAATTTTTTTCATTAAAAACACCCTAAATCTCTTATAATAATACAGAGACTGTGTCTGTTTGTAACAGGCAAAGTGGATATCGTCATTTTCCTTTGATGTTGCCGAAAAACTTTTGTCTAATATGTTAAATTTTCTGACGTTATGGCGCGACGTCAATAGCACTAGCTTAGGGTCAATATCCTATATATTAAATAAATGAAGTCATTACAGTGCACTTAAGACTTTGAGGTCAAATAATTTGGAAACGAGATGGTGACGTCAATGATTTTTCACCCCGTAGGTAACTAGAGAACCAATTTGGGTAAGTTTTCCAAACCTGGCTCCCTGAATCCGTTTCGGAATTAACGGGTTGATGACCTCATCAAGAACCTTCAAATCCCAATATCTCTGCAACCGTTTGTCAAAAGTACATGATCCTATACATTTTCTTGATCAGCGTTTCAAGATCTATACGATGAAGACAACGGGTATACAAATTTCCTAAAAAATAATTTTAGTACTTTTATTAGGGACTTCGCTGACGTCAGCACAATTTTCCAAGCCTTATATCTTATTAACCGTTCATCAAAAGTACATGATCATATACAATTTCTTGACCAGCGTTTTAAGCTCTATACAATAGAAGCAACGTGGAAAGAAGGTTCTAATTTTTTTTTTGTGGATGGATTGCTGTCGTCATCAAAACATCTAAAACAACCTGTTTTCCATTGACCTTCTCACTAAGTGGATTTCTCCACGGGCCTTATCAACTAGTATTAAATAATATTAAATAGTCTTAAATCATCGTTTATAATTCAGGGACACTACGTCCAATTGCAAAATGTTTTTTCATAATCTAACCATAAAATATATACATTAATTTAACTTTTTTATAAATTATCTGTAGTGTAAAAAGTGCAGTTTAATTTCATTGAGATACTGTTGTATCGCGGCTCATGGTTATTGCTGCTGTGTGATTGTCGCGTGATAAAGATATGTGCCTACGAAAATTTTATTGGATGGATCCATCCAATCCAATATTGATACATTGCCACTCCGTCATACTGTTGTCCTTTTAATTCAGAGATTGCATTCATACCTGCAGAACTTTAGAAAATTTCACTAACTTAAGTTTTTGTTGGTAATACAAGAAATTACAAGCAACTACAATATCATGGAGACGAATATTCAAGAAATTAAGTTGCTGATGGTGATAATAATTGTAAAAGTATATTTTTACACCACATACAATCTATAAGAGGATACACCTGTTTTGTCAGGTCTTTTTTGTTGGCTAGCCAATAGTGCTAAGGAGAGAAACTAAATTATTAAATACCTACTACAGCGCATTTTTAGTTTCCATTGACGGGGTGGTGTCTTTCATTTCGTGGTTGTTTAGTGTTTCTGCACCTACTGTAGACCAGTAGGGGAAGTTGATTGATTAAATACACATTTTAATAGTGGTGCTATTAAATTATTTAGTGTGGCAGTTTCATCCACACTAATTCGTGAAGTATATCTATAGTTAAGAAATAACTACCGCTGGTGGTTAATGTGGAAATGTTTAAGAATAAATGCAACAAAATTTTAGTTAACTTATAACGTGTGCTTCTTAACAAGTGATGTCATCTTTTTTCTATCGTTATTCTTGGTAGCGGTGGTTGTAGTGTTGATACTGACACGATGTATGGTATCTTTGCTCACATGAAAATGGACAAATGCTATGAGTTTTGACAGGTACATGTTTACATAATACACTAATCTACTTTCCGTTATAATTATAATATTGACAAACGTTTTAAGTAAAATCAGCCATTAAATTATTTGGTGTTGGCAGCTTAGTCATCGCTTGATAAGCTTACATCCAAAAATTTTTGCCTTAGATTTTTGGAAAACCGACCCTGAGGTATATATTAAGTGCGCGTTCCTAATGTTCAGGAGAATTAAAAACTATTTTGCTTTTTTGTTTCTTCCACATTGCATTTTTGTCCTAATTGTTTATAACCTGTAACTAAAATAAATTATTTATATTTTTTTGTATCTTGACCGTAATTCAGAACGTACGAAAAGAATTAATAAATACCGCGGACTAAAAATGCATTTTAATCAATTTGAATCGGTTTGAACCGTCCAAAGTAACAAAGTTTTGACTTGATCTTTTCGGTAATCAGTCCTCCATTTCTAGTTTATGTATTTCATTTGACATTGCATGTAAAGCATCTGCTTTGTATCTGTGGCAAAGCTCAAATCTTCAACGCATTTCTCTGGAAATGAAAACAAGTGTTTCAACAAGGGACGACTTTACATTTAATACGGATAGTTTCATATTGTTTTTGAAAATAGTGTACAAATCATTACTTAATTTTCTCTTGTGATTAAATTTAAAATTGCGATTTTATGATGTTAGTAAACACATTACCTCTTTGCATAAGCTAATCTTCACTGTTAAAATAGGTGGAAATTTGCAATAAAGATTATTAATTCTTTTAGATTTTGAAATATGAACGAAATAATTGGTTTTGACAGTAACTCTAATGTGTAAGTGAAAAAAAAACTTGACAGCATCTGTGTAATTTCATCAATGGGCTCAACATCACACGTCTGAGTTAATATCGTCCTATACGGAAACTGCAGAAAAATTTAGAACCTCTCACGAACTTAAACCTCACTCAAGATGAAGAAGATGAATATTATATTTTGCATGAAACTTCTATAACAAGGAACACGTACCAACTGCGCCAGGCTACCTGAAAATTTGATTTCAAGTTTAAATAAATCAAACGTAGGTATTGGAGTTTCGACTAAATGTGTTAGAGAAAACAAATTTTCCTATTAATCGTTGTATTTTTATTTATTTTAATTTATTTTCTCTATTTAGTGTGTGAACATTTCAACATACAAACAATTTTGCACAGTCGTTACAATTTTTGAAGAAAACGAATCAATTTTGAGTTAACAGATACTGCGTTTCTCCGTCACAATGGCAAGATCAATTTCTATGCAAGGTGATAATGTTTTTTGTTATCAATTTTGTTCTTAAAATTTTAACCCGAAATATCTGATATTCTGATAAAAAATGTTCTTATAACAAATATGTGCAAAGTTTCAAAAATGTGTAGCTACTTAATTTATAAATAACATGTTTTAGTTCGATGAGTATCCAGATCAGTTATACCGTCCTAACCATCATCTCAGTTCTTTGCACAAAAGTAATTTTCTTCAAGGTCTGTGTGCTTTTGTATACTGAAATTTAAACTTCAATACTTTATGTGCGTACAAATCTGGCGCACAAACAAAAGATTTAGTACAAAAATTACACACCAAGCGTTTCACTTGAATATTATAACGCGTAAAATACGTTCATGATACTATTACACTAAAAGTTATTCAGCGCGCAACAAGTGTAATACCAAAAAGACGTTTATAGGCATTTCAGACCGCGAAACTTGTCTGATATGGCTCTTTTTAACAAAATACTGTTTTTGCGCTTATCTATACAATTTCTTATCAATTGCTACCACATCCATAAGACAATCATGACTGATTGGAATGGAGGCCTATGGATGTTGCGTACAGCTCAGCATGTTTAATCTCAATTTGCTGCTTCTGGTAACTGCGTGTATTTATTTGACGTCTATTGCTGTACATCTGTAAGCTAATTTAGAAACTGGGGCTCTTGTAGTCGAAAAACGCCCCTCAATTTCACCTATAATCATAGCAGCAGTAATTTTCGCAAAACGTAACCATATGTGACAATAAACTTACCTTGCCACTAAAGAAACTTATAGAAAACAAACAACCGATTTAATCTCAACAATATCATACCGTTCGTACAATTAAAGCTATAAAAACATCACAAGTCATGCTCAATATCATAACGAACAGCAGCTGCGGTTTTTTTTTTGCCTGTTAATTGGTTTGTTTTGTACTGTATCTTAAGAGATTGTTTGCGGTACAAATGCTTAAGTCATAGGCTGAATTTTATTATCAAACGTTTTACACATGTACGCATAAGTAGCTTTGTATTTTTTACTTCCCAATCTACATTCAGTGCGCACAACGTAAATTTATTCTTTCATTGCAAGCAGCAACTTTTTTCCTTTTTTGGTCTAGTCTCTCAATAAAAACTGAAATATCATCCAGCAAACTTTCCAGACTATTTATGCACTTACATATAGCGCCAATTCGCAATTGAATTTATCAATACTTACCCTCAAGGTGAACAACTGGTGTAACGCGCAACCAAATGCACGTCCTTCCAAAAATATCCAACCACTTCAATCTATATATTTACCATGGCAAGCACAAGCATGTACCGTTCCCCACATTGCTACCACGCCACTGACTGTACATAATAAAAATTAACAGAAGAAATTCAACCGTTTCAATCTAAATATTACCATGACAGAAAAACCGTGTATGTAATGTGCGCCTACTACTGGTTCTAGTGATGGTCCTGAGTGGTTTCTTAAATAGTTTTGAAGCTGCATCTAGATTTCATTTGAGAATATTTCATTAGGCCGTGTTATATTAAGCAAAAATCACACATCGATCTAAAGGTTAATTAACATGTCCAATAAAATCAAATGTGTTTAACAACTTGTAATTTAAAAGCCAAATCTAAATACTTACTTTGCCATGCCTAAATCATTTCCGTGTGTTGCATATCTACCGCAATATTTCAATTCAAAATATTAAAAGGACAGCTTGTCATAATTTATAATAAAGAAAATCATTCATTTTGGTATTATGTATCAAAAAACAGCGCCAGCGTGCCGATTATGATAATAATACAGCATTTTATAATTTTTGGGACGATAATACCGTAACATATGTGAGCATTAATTTAACTTTGTTTACATTTAGGTTTATTATAACGACATCTACCATTTCGTTGCGTTAGAAACAGTAACAACGGAAAAATGTACATTTACAGTTTATAAAATTCTTCTCTAAAATATACGCCGTGTATTTTATAAGAGTAGTGCTTTCTGGTTTCAGCCGTGATGTTCTTAACTTTCTGGAAAAATACTATATCAATTGTTCTTAACATATTCTTAGCGTGGCTATGGCCTAAAGATATATAATGCTTTAGTATAGGACTAGCCAAATTGCTGTGGATTAACGGCTCTTTGTCCCATTTTTGTAACTAAACTGCAGAAAAAAGAGAAAAAGCCCTAGAATCGACATTTCTTATTACTCTATATTTATACCCGCTGAAACTATATAAGGTTGTCTCCATTTTATATAAATTCTTCTTTTGGATGTACGCGCTGTTTTTAAAAGAATAGTGTGTTTTCGTTTCAGCCTCCCTGTTCTTATATAATGTTTTAATAAAATAAAGGCTGCTATAACTTGCTATACCGAGTAAAAAATTAAAAGCTACAGAAAATTACTTTTTACAGTTTATATAACTTTTCTTTTTAGGATGTACTCGCTATTTTTATAAGAATAGTGTGTTTTCGTTTAGTCTCCATGTTTTTATATAATGTATATAAAAACATAATATATAATAATAAAACAAAGACTGCTATAACTTAAATATGCTGTTCTATGCAAGGTAATAATATTCTTTGTTATTAATTTTGTTCGAAAGGTTATAAGCCTAAATCTCTCATATTCTGATAGAAACCATTCTTATAATCAGAATCAAAATCAGTTGAAATATCTTGCACATCATATATTTGACGTCAGGAGCGTATTTTCAACTAAGCCTGCCGTTTGATCATTCGCTATAACGGGGAGTGATTTATGCAAGCCATAGCTTCATAAATAAGTGACATCGCAATTATTTGCACAGAAGTCATTTTCTCAAAGGTTTGCATGGTTTTGTAAAATTTCCACCAATGTTATATCATTGCCAGGCTATCTTCGCGCCCTTGCGTACAAACAACAATTTTAGTACAGAAATTTTACGTTAAGCCAATAAATATAACGTGTTAAAATGTAATTTTTTTTCTAAGAAAAAGAACTGATTGTGGAAAGGTGTTTTAAGCGTCGATTTTTCCTTTGTATTTATTGGTAAACTAAGCGTGGACGAAATAAGTTCATGCTATTGCACAAGAATTTCTAACGCGTGAAGCAGATTTTCTTCAATATAATTCCACTTAAGGTATGGCAAATAAAAAGCTTGTCTAATACGACGCTTCTCAACAGAATAATGTTTTGCGCTTATGAATACAATTTCTTATCAATAACTACCGCATCTATCAAGCTATCATCTAGGAATATGTAGGAAAAGATAGCATGGTTAAAATCAATTAAAATCGTGTAGTATATAATGGTCTGTTCTACTGCGCACAGAGCACAAATACTTGCAAAAATAAATTGGTGTCCGTTTGATTTTTCTTTTTGGTTTAGTCAAACTTATTCACACCTAGCATAATTGATTAGTGTAAAGCTCTATGCTGGTTAGTTTCACTTCAGCAAGAAGTTTAATCTTGATTTGTGAAACTGCTTCTGTTAGCTATATGCGTATTATTTTGTAATAGAAAACGCCACTATAATCACGCCTATATAATTAAAGCAGTACTAATTGTCGGTAAAAAATAACCATGCATGACGATATACTCACTAAGTACACTTCAGAACACCACACCATCAACACGTCCTACAAACTGATCAAACACAAACAACCGTTTTCATATAAAAAATGTAACCGTGACGTACCATTAAAGCGCAATTAATTCATATCTGATATCACAACGAACAGCAGCACTTCCGAACCCGTTTACTCAATTTATACGACTTGACCTAAACTGAGTTCACTTTTCGGTCCTTGTATATCAGAAAATTTTAATTGTTCTCTCCTATGTTGTTATTACCCGTTGTTTAAAAAACTTCCTCGCTGCTTTGACTGCGTAGATTTTCTGCATTCTAGGAACTATAAAAATAAAATAGTATTTATAAAAATCGGCGCTCGTATAATTGGTTGCACAGAAGTACTTATGTTTTTTTCTCCGCAATCTATTTTTAGTCCTTTTATTATTTTATTGCATGTTGCAACTGGTGTTAGCGTCAAGTTAAAAATTGTTAACTAGGCTTATGCAACATAGTGGAAAGAAAAATCTCTTCCCACCGAGCTCTATGCTTAAAAAAGGTGATATACTATGTTTTTGACATCATTTGTAGCGGATGAAATTAATTGTAATTGAATTACATTATGGGTACAAGTTTAATAATTTTTCTCGTTCCTCACTAAAAACATGTTAGGCCTGAAATATCACCTAGCAAAATAATAAAGTGTCTTGATTACGACTGCTCATGCGCTATTTTTCTCTTGTTCATGTTAAAAAAACGTTTTGCGCCGTTCTCAAACGATAATAAGATGACTTTATCACATCACCACTTATGCACACCGCCACTTGCGCAATCAAATCTTAACAATACTAACTCTCACAGTCGATTGCTCTAGCGCTACCGCACCACAATACATGACGTCTGGCTGGCATAGCACAAGTTGTATGGCAGTCATGTATTAACCAAACAACACCATAGCGACATTTTCTTTAAAGAAATAACTTGACATAAAACTTTCGTTTTCGTAAGAGGTCTTATAAATTAGTCTGATAGCTTTCCGCTGTTCAGAGGTTCATAACAGTAGTCTTATATAACTTCTTTTATTTATCTTATAACCAGTGTTGTTCAATCAAATTTCTTTCGATTTCTCGAAACATATCATCAATGTTTCGACTGCATAATGTTACATTCATTTATTTCGTGCTATTCAACCAGACATTGACTGACATGGGAACCGTAACCCATTGTATAACTATTTATTTGGTCGTATTACTACAAACAAATAATCCAGATCTTTATAAATGTTACCTTGCGAGGGGATTCCCAGAGTAAGATGTATTTGAATCATATTCAAAACAGGTATTTCATTTTAAAATTAGTGCTACTGTTATCATTATTATTTTAAAATTTACGTTTTCTACATAATTATTTTACTTTTAACTTTATATATGTATTATTTCACTTCATTTTTATCATTATTTTATAATTTTTATTTTATTGTTTTATTATATACTTTTATTATACTTTTATATTATCTTATTTTTTATTATTTTATTCTGTACTTTTATCATTATTTCTTTAAATTTTAACTTTTTTATGTATTCTTTTACTTCATTTTTATTACCTTTATCATTATTTTATGTTTTATTGTTTTGTTGTATACTTTTATCGTTATAATTTTATAATTTGTTATTATATTCTGAACTTATATCATTTATTATTTTAAATTTTACCTTTTATATGTATTCTTTTACAACATTTTAATCATTATTTTACAATTTCAGCTAAATTTTATTAATTACTTGTACTTTTATGCTTATTGTTTGAAATTTTAACTTTTATCAGTATTTTATAATTTTATATTTCATTAATATATTTCATCAGTTTTATCATTGCTATTTTAAAAGTTTTCCTTTGTTTTCGATTTTCCTATTTCATTAAATATTCTGTTGTTACAAACGTTAAGATTATTTTGCTGTTGTTAGGAATAACATTTTTTTTTGAGAAAATTCCGCGAATGTAGAGTGAATTCCATCTCCTCCATTCTGTTTTAACAAAAGTGTTGTTGCCACTTAAAATTTGTTGCTATGGGTAAATTCCAACACCCCAATTTTGATGCTGATTTTTAAAATTTGTTACGATAGGTGAATTCCACCTCCCTAATTTTGTTCTTTCTGTTTAAAATTTGTTGTTATGGGTTAATTCCATCGGTCCAATTTTGTTGCTACTTAAAATGTGTTGCTATAGGTGAATTCCATCTCCCTGATTTTCTTGCTGCTATATAAAATTTGTTGCTGTAGGTGAATTCCATCTCCCTAATTTTGTTGTTGTGTTGTTTCTGTTAAAAATTTGTTGTCATAAGTTAATTCCATTTGCCCAATTTTGTTGTTACTTTTATAATTAGTTGTTCCGGGTGAATTCCAGCTCCCCTTTGTTTTTGTTGTTGTTTAATTTTCGATGGGTGAATTCCATCACACCTTTGTTTTTGTTGTTGTTTAATTTTCAATAGGTGAATTTCACCTCCCCATCAATTTTGCTTTTGAAAAATACTGTTGTTTCTATTTCGTGAACTCCATCTCCCATCACAAAAATATTTTTGGATATAATTAATTATAATTTCTCTACGTTTTTAGAATAATTTATAATAAATTTTTTTTTATATATATAATCAATTTATAACAAAAAATTTTTTTTGTATATAATAAACCTTTCGTTACGAGTTTTTATTATGAGTTTTAAATATTGAAAAAAACAGAAAGTGCCACATTTTTCATCAAGTCAACTTATTATCAAAACGTGCTTTTGTTTCCACAACATACAATACAAATACAGTTAATAATAGCAGCAAAAAGCCTTTGCATGTATTTATTCAATTTCTTTATTAAAAAATATGCCAATATATAAATATTGTTCCCTTAAAAAAAAATTGCCACATATAAACATTTTCAAAAGTTGATTAAACCTCTATACAATTTGTATCTTGAAAGAGTGAACTTTTTCTAGAAAGAAAGTTTTTTAAGTTGTTCAGTTATTAAATAGTTAAATTACTGTTACCTTTGAAATGAACTTTTCATTGCAATGTGTACCTTATTACGACAATTTGCCCTTGATGTTGTCAAAGCTGTGTTTACCAAAAGACATATTTCCAGCAAGCTCATGGTATCGGATATTGTTCTCTATACAAAGGTAAAATTCTAAATAACTGCAATTACTCTGTTTTCCAAACATTTGATTTACTAATTTCTTAAAAGTCCTAATTTTTACTTCTAAACACACAATGTGGTATGTATTTCTCAAACTGAACCCTTTTTTCTTTGTTATGATATTTATGTGTTAACACTTTATTGTAAAATTTTTAGAAACAAAACAAAACAAAAACACAAAAGGACCAGAAGAAATATCCTGCACCTGATGTGCTGCCATGAACATATACTTAAAGATGTACAAGTTTGCGGTTGACTTATGGACTCAAAAAATTTAATATAAGGCATCATTTTATTTCTTTTTACATTTTGTTCTTTCTTGTACACAATATATACACAATCAGTTCGAAAATCTATGATACGCACGTTTGCGATGCAGCAATGCATCTACTCATCTTCACAGTATATTTGCATAATTGTGTTCCCATTAAAATACATTTTTGTGTTTCCAATAGGTTATGTCGAAATTACCCAATTTGAATTGTTGCTACACGGTATATCATGCACATGAAAGATTGTCAACTAATAACTTCTTCGTTTTGGGACATAGCAGTTAACATATATGACATTGTACAATTCGTCATACACTTTACAGACGGTTGAAGGTTCAGTGATAGTTGGTAAGCTTGTGCCAAACCTTCGCCATCAGGATGAATGACCGTTGTATAAACTTCTGACGGGTCAGAATATACAAGTCTAAAGGGAAAAGTGACATTCTGAGTAGGGGCAAGCACGAAGAAATCATTGATTTCTTACTCAATAGTGCAACCAAGCGCTGTCACAGTTTTTGTTGCAGTATTTTACTAACTTACCCATTGCAACTGAAGAAGCTATGTTGCATTATTTGCCGAACCTTCGCCATCATGATGGAAAACTGTTGTATAAACTGCTGAAGGGTCATATGCAACTAAAGTTGCAACTAAAGAAGCTATGTTGCGTAAAAAGAAAATAGGAGTAACTACATCGCAATGCAGATTGTACTAGTCTTGACAAAAGGTGGATGTTTCTTTCAAAGAAAAACAAGCCGCCAAAGAACTTCTGCATTTTTTCCTTTCAGGGATGAAAAGTGATAGAAAAGTAATGGATTTTAGCTGTACTGAAACAAACAGTTGAGAATTGCAAAACATGTGGATTGGTGAAATTTACCATGCTTTGGATCTGGTGTGTTACCTTGAGTTAGCATCCCTTGCCTGTTGCAAGACACCAGTTATATGTATTGGCACTATCCGCAATAACCAATAATTTTTGTTAAACGTATACAATAATTCAAATGTTATATTTAATGAATTTCTTTCTGGAGCTTTTTCGTTATTACCATCCTCGATTGTGGACACAAATCTCACCATAAATGATGTTATTCCACTTCATCATGTGTTGTAAATTACGTAAAAGATTCTTGCTTTAATTTTATCTCATAAAATAACATTCTATGAGTTGCTACTGTTGTGGTTAAACATTCACATTCAAAATGCACAGATTAAATCGATGCCTTACTGCACCATTCCACATGAAATTCAATTGACAATTTATTGGGTTCTATAGTGAAGCTGTGGCTATGCTTTCATGTTTTTGTAGTTTGCATGAGAGCATTAACGTACTTGCAGTACTCATACTTATAACAGTATCAATTACAAATTAGTTGTGGTACAAGAATATAAATAGACGTCTTGGGCCACATTTAATGCAGTGATCAGTACGGCACAGCTATGTCGAAAATGTCTCATGTTTTATTTATTGTCTCCCAAAGAGGTAAGCTTGTGTCATTATAAAAATCTGTACGCTAAAGAATACTGCATGTTTTGTTATTGTGTTAAAATAGATATTTCTTTCGAACACTGCTTCTTATTTTATGGCTTAACTAAGACGAACTATGTGACTGAATAATTTTCTCACTTTTGCATTGAATACAACCTCAAAATGTTGCCATACTTAATTTTCTTGAAATTTATTTTACCTGCTAGTCTTCCCACTAAGCGGACAATCGTTAATAAAGTATATGAAGTTGCAGCAACATTTCCATCAAAAAGACAAATTACTTCCCGGCAGTAATAAATGTTTAACAATCATTGTAGGTTCTGATGGACATCACAGAAGTGAGAAAACAACTGCACTTTCGCAATCTGACAGCACTGGTTAAATGCTGTTGGTGGAAAAACATGCCGCGTGAATGAAATCTCCTGCAGAGTTTGATCAATTACTTAGCATTTATATTTAGTGCTAAGGAAATGTAATTATGATGAAAGTTGTGTGTTATGACAACTTATTGTAATATTATTTTATACCAACACATTATTATGAAGTTGCTTTTACTGACACTGTTGGAATAAATTGAAAATATATTAAAAATTGTTTGCCATGAAAATTTTGTTTACCAAGTCTTTGTTTATTGTTCTAATTTTTTCTATTTTGTTAAAAATATGCGATATTATGTGCTCTGAAAAGGATGGTAATGTTGGAAGCGCCACAGACGACATGCCAGTCAACTTTTGATAAGGAATAATACGAGTTTACGCTTAGCAAAGTATAACGAGCAGGTAAAAACAGCCAGACAGTAATTTTAAAGTTTAGACTAAACTGCATTGAAGTATATCGAAATTGGTTTTCCTGTTCTAGTTTCGTCCCCTGTAACTACGCTTAAGGCAGGTGTTATTGACAGCAAGTATAGAGTGGCCATACATTCAGCAATTGCGATATTAAAATGCTTTTTATATAACCAAATGTTCTTTCTTAGAAACAGTATTCATATATTTGTTTCTTTCCTTTCTCTTTTCTTCTGTATTTTCTGTATTTTCTTCTGTATCTTTTCATGATTAAGCACCTTATGTAATTATGTTATCTTTTTCTAATATTTTTGGAACTGTGATATCGGACGCATAGCTATAACTACTTTTTTTTAATTTTATGTATTTTTAATTGACTCGTTTTTGTATATTTTAGACTTTATGTGAAAATTTTTACAATCATAGTACTTTTATCTTCATGTTATATTTTCCAATTTCTTTATTTTTTGAAATTGATATATATATATATATTTTTTTTGACGGGTTATTTGACCGACATTTTTATATGTTTACATGTTATTACGTATACACGTGTGTTTTGTATTTCAAGTTTCAAGACTCACTTCCCATTTTATGAATATTATGAACTTAGTGTTTTGACAATTATTTTTAGTTATTTTATTCCCGAAAGGTGTGTAAGGTAATGGTCTGTTTATCTGACCTTGATATATGACATTTTTATAATACATTTGCACGTGACATGAGAAAGCTATTGTTGATTATCGGTGATCACACGATAAAACGTCCACGTCTTGAGATTGAACAATGCGATTGTAAGTGAACATTGGCTGGTATTTAATGCTGCTCGTGCTGTGCAAAAATACGCTTGCCGTAATGTCAAACAAAACTGCATCACGAATGTTTTGGAATAAATTCTGAGTGAACGTTGGTTTGTAAGTAATGCGGAATTTGATTTTGCATGCTCGTGTAACGATTCTAATACGAAAACACGTATACAGATCGAATGTGAGTAACAAAATGGGATTGGCATGGTAAACATGATTTGAACGAAATTTATGGATTAAGTTATTCGCTTCACAGTAATCCGTAAGACGACTTAGTCAGACTAAACATTATAACAGTAAGTTTCACTTAAATGCGTGTCGCGTATGTGTAGCATGATTAAAAGTATCAACTCACTTAGAACTTTCTTTCTTATTTTGAAGATGATCCCTATGATATATTTTCTCCCTATGCTTTGTCAAAAAAATTTCAACATCTTTAGCTCGCATTTTCATCAGAACATATTACAATCGTTTCAAAAGTTTAGTAAAACATAAAAACGTTAGATTTCTCCAAAAAACCAATGCATCAGTAATATAATAATTCTAAGCCTTTCAACCCTATTATACCAGAGTTTTTTGCCCATTGTAACCCTGGGAAAGGGGGGGAGAGGGTGGGTAAGGGATTGTGGTATGTATCCTTGAAGACTGAACCATTCATTAGCATATATAAGAAATTATTTTAACATCAAAACAGCGCAAAAAATGTTTTAAGTTGACCTGCCGAAAAAATAATTCTAAGAAACAGGAAAGTTCAGTTTCTCCAACCAAATATTTTTTTCACGATGAATAAATAAAACTTAGAAAAAGTTACCAAGTTTCAGAACTATCATCAGCGCTTTTTTTGTGACTTATTCCTGCACAAGCATATAATCATTAAAACGGGATAAGCACAAAGAAGATTTTGTCGTTTTTAAATTTGACGTCCTGTTTAACAAATGCGTGTGATCTGGATCATACATCATGTAAGTTGTTAAAAGCCGAATCTTAGAATATCAATTGTTTACTTTTAATTTCTTAACCCTTAAAATACTCTCGCGTTTAAATGGTTTAAATACCAAAAAACAATTCGTATTTAAGAATCCCAGTTGTCATTGGTTGCTAAGGAAATGACATAGATAGTTTGATTTCGAAAATATTTTAAACTACGACATTAGTATCAATGAAACTCTCAAAATTTGCACACCACATCAAATAAAATGATGTAAATTTAAGTTGGAGTCAAAGATATTTTTCAGTTGTTTTGTTATTTTTTAGAAAAAAGTTTATTCGAAGATGATTAAATTCATAATTTTCATCTAAAGAAAGAAGTCTTCCCAAAAACGTATGTAATTGCCATGTTATCTAGCTTACTTGTAACGCATTTTTGTTTTCAATTTTCTTGCCTTAAACAAACAATGGTATTATATTACCACATATTGCTAAGAAAATGTGTGAATTTTTTTAGGTAAAAGTTGCCATGTAGAAGTTAAAGATGACAAAATTATATGTTGTTATAATGGCTTCTAAACACATTCTTTATAACAATTCAATTTTTTGGCTGCTATGGAAGACCTCAAACAAACGGTATAAAGACGTCGTTGGGTAATTACGAAAAAACCGTGTCACATGGATGTTAGAATTATAGCTTGTGTCAAATTGCTTGAGATGAAACGGAGTGACATCTAATGTTAGTGAGCTCGTTCTGTCAAGTGCTTACACAGAATTTACAGTATCAGCGAGTTTAAAAGAATCATTTTAACCTTTTTGGAAGCTGAATTATACAAGCGTCAGCTACGTAATCCAAACAAGAAATCGCATGAAGAGTTGTCTAATTCGATTTAATGTTGCTGGTGGCAGTAGTGATGGACACATTCAAGAGTACATTCCCCTTTCTCGCGATTACTTTGGTCGACTGAATAATTCTATTCAGGTAACTGGCTGATCAAATGGTATTATTTTAGAAATTGTTGAAAACAATGCATGAAACCAACATAAAATATTTTTTGCCAAAACATACGAAGATCATAGGTGTTAGCAGTAAGTATCGGTTTATTGAGTTGTTTGTGCCAGAAATGTATTCCATCATATGAAACCTACGATAAAAATAAAATTCAACCTAATTCTTGAGAAATTGAAATGTGTACTCGCCAGAATGAAAGGTTTAACTTAATTGTTTTTAATGTATCAGTACTGATTGTGCACCAGTTATTCGTTCATTTTCACTTAAAGCCAGCACTGCAAATAATAAGTAAATTTAGTTGATTGTGGTGCTGCTAAGTATTTGACGTTTGGAATTACCACTATTCTTGCTGGGGGGTGGGGGTGATTCATAATAAAGGTTATTTAGCATTGCTGGAAAATCAGGTAGTTATAAAATAAGAATGTCTCATGGAACTCATCCAGTTTGGCGATGAAAGTGATGGTAACGACAGATTTTCTTTTATTTCTGACACCTTCTACTGTGTTAACTCGTTATTGTCATGCAAAATTACAAAAATAATTTATTTCATTAAAAACACCCTAAATCTATATAATAATACGGAGCTTCTGTCTGTGACTTTTGCAAAGTGGATAAAATATAAAATACATATACATACATAAAACGGTTCTGTAATTTATCAAACTTTAACGGTAAACAATATTAACGTCAAAGGAAAGTATATTAACATAAGTGAAGCCATTACAGTGCACTTAAAACTTTGAGGCCATAACTTGGAAACGAAGTGCTGACGTCAATAATTTTTCACCGCGTGGGTAACTAGGGACCACCTGGGACCAATTTAGGTAAGTTTTCCAAATCTGGGTCCCAAAATCTGTTTCGGGATCGACGGGTTGATGACGTCATCAAAAACTCTTCAAACCCCAATATCTCTGCAACCGTTTCTCAATAGTACATGATCCTATATATTTCCTTCATCATTGTCTCAAGATCTATACGATGAAGGCAACAGGTATACAAATTTCTAAAAAATTTTTTGGGGGTTTTGACAGTCCATTGCTGCCGTCAGGAAACATTTTAAACCTTTATATCTCATTAATTGCTTATTAAAACCACATGATCATATATATTTCCTTGATCATAAGACCTATACGATGAAAGCAACAGGTATACAAATTTCCTAAAAAATATTTTTAGTACTTTTATTAGGGACTTCGTTGACGTCAGCACAATTTTCCAAGCCTTTTATCTTATTAACCGTTCATCAAAAGTACATGATCATATACATTTTCTTAACCAGCGTTTTAAGCTCTATACAATAGAAGCAACGTGGAAAGAAGGTTCTAATTTTTTTTTGTGGCTGGATTGCTGTCGTCATCAAAACATCTAAAACAACCTGTTTTCCATTGACCTTCTGACTAAGTGGATTTCTCCAGTGGCCTTATCGACTAGTATTAAAAAATATTAAATGGTCTAAGTTATCGTTTATAAATCAGGGACACTACGTCCAATTGAAAAATGTTTTTTCATAATCTAACCATAAAATATACACATTAACTTAACTTAATTATAAATTATCTCTAGTGTAAAAAGTGGAGTTTAATTTCATTGAGATGCTGTTGTATCGCTGCTCATGGTTATTGCTGCTGCGTGATTATACTAGATTGTCGCGTGATAAAGGTATGTGCCTACGAACATTTTATTGGATGGATCCATCCAATCCGATATTGATACATTGCGACTCCGTCATACTGATGTCCTTTCAATTCAGAGATTGCATTCATACCTGCAGAACTTTAGAAAATTTCACTAACTTAAGTTTTTGTTGGTAATATAAGAAATTACAAGCAACTACAATATCATGGAGACGAATATTCAAGAAATTAAGTTGCTGGTGGTGATAATAATTGTAAAAGTATATTTTTACACCACATTCAATCTATAAAAGGATACACCTGTTTTGTCAGGTCTTTTTTGTTGGCTAGCCAATAGTGCTAAGGAGAGGAACTAAATTATTAAGTACCTACTACAACGCATTGTTAGTTTCCATTGACGGGGTGGTGTCTTTCATTTCGTGGATGTTTAGTATTTCTGCACCTACTGTAGACCGGTAGGTGAAGTTGATTGATTAAATGCTTTAGCTAACTAATTGTACACATTTTAATAGTGGTGCTATTAAATTATTTAGTGTGGCAGTTTCATCCACACTAATTCGTGAAGTATATCTATAGTTAAGAAATAACTACCGCATGGCGTATGCACGTTCAATAATATTTATTTTTTGAAAGACATTCCCATATTTCCGTAATTTTATTAATAATAATGATTTTACTAGGGCTAGTTCAATTTGTTCAATTTCTAATAACCAACGTAAGTTGATGATTTATATACCACAATAACGACCAAAACGTTGCCACAGTGCGGGTTTTTGATTGCAAGAGCCGTATAGTACTAAAGCCTTACTGTAACACCCAGAACTTTCCAAATTATGTATTAATCAACTAATTCTAAGCGAGAAGTTTTAATATCTGATCAAGGTAAAAATTAACTAAAGGATAATTCTAACGAAAGTTATAGTATTTTCCAATTGTAAGTAAGTATTTTAGAGATTTGAGTAGTTCCTTCAACAAGTGGTCAATTTAACATTCCGGTGTCTAATAAATATAATAATAAGCATAATAACATAATATCATAACTATGCAGCAAAGCAAAATTAAACCGGAATTTAGCACAATCGAAATTGTTTTATTTTTGTTTTGTCGATAACATTTGTTTTTCGATAGCATTATCTGTGTAGTGTTTTGGTGATCATGAAACTGCATCACTGACATATTTGAAAATATTAAAAGAATTTTTATCTTATAGCCTTTAGAACAAACAAAAATTCGACAATATTATCAATGCTACTACTGTTGTGTGCCTGATAAAAAAAACTTTACTTAAAAAAAATAATTTTTTTTTACCTTCTTACTATTTTCCTGTCAGCATTTTATGTTTTTTTTGTTACATTTTATTTTTTTGTGCTATGTTTTTGGAACTCTTCTTATTTTTTCCATATTTTAATTTTTTGAATTATGTGTCTTTTTAATTTTTGTCCATGAATACGATCAACGTTTGTTTTAATCAAGGACTGACAACGAATTCCTTTCTATACATGATAATTGTAAAATTAGTTCATCACCAAGTAATCAAGCGCAACACAAAGATGTCATGGAGACTGTGAAGAAGTAAGGTGCTGTAATGGAGCAGATTTGTTGAAGTTATAACTCGAGTTATAACTTCAAATCGAGTTTACAGTTAATATAAGCTGAAGTGAAACAAATATGCGAATGTAATTGCACAATCTGAGAAACATATTACTTAATAAAAATGCGTAACTAGTTCATAATATTTTAAATTCAAAACAATCCTGGCAAGGCATTGCATAATTATATTGTAATGACGTATTGGCGCGCTATCCGGTCATGACTAAATGAAACAGTAACAAGTGATGTCATCAACTTTTTTCTATCGTTATTCTTGGTAGCGGTGGTTGTAGTGTTGACACAGACACGATGTATGGTATCTTTGCTCGCATGAAAATGGAAAGCTGCCATGAGTTTTGACAGGTACATGTTTACATAATACATTAATCTACTTTCCGTTATAATTAAAATATTGATAAACGTTTTAAGTAAAATCAGCCATTAAATTGTTTGGTGTTGGCAGCTTAGTCATCGCTTGATGAGCTTACATGAAAAGCCAAAAAATATTTTTGCCTTAGATTATTCGAAAAAGACTCTGAGGTATATCTTAAGTGCGCGTTCCTAATGTTTAGGAGAATTGAAAACTATTTTGCTTTTTTGTTTCTTCCACATTGCATTTTTGTCCTAAATGTTTATAACCTGTAACTAAAAGAAAGTTTTTTATATTCTTTTTTGTATCTTGACCGTAATTCAGAACGTACGAAAAGAATTAATAAATACCGCGGACTAATAATGTATTTTAATCAATTTGAATCCTTTTGAACCGTCCAAAATAAGAAGGTTTTGACTTGACTTTTTCAGTCATCAGTCTTCCAGTTCCAGTTTATGTATTTCATTTGATATTGCATGTAAAGATCAAATCTTCAATGCATTTCTCTAGAAATGAAAACAAGTGTTTCAACAAGGGATGACTTTACATTTAATACGGATAGTTTCATATTGTTTTTGAAAATAGTGTGCAAATCATTACTTACTTTTAGCTTGTGATTAAATTTAAAATTAGATTTTATGATGTTAATAAACACATTCTCAACAACTCTTTGGATAAGCTAATTTTCACTGTTAAAATAGATGGATATTTGCAATAAGGATTATTACTTCTTTTAGATTTTGATTTATGAACGAAATAATTGTATTTGACAGTAACTCTAATGTGTAAAAGTGAAAAAAAAACTTGACAGCATCTGTGTAATTTCATCAATGGGCTCAACATTACACGTCTGAGTTAATATCGTCCTATACGGAAACTGCAGAAAAATTTAGAGCCTCTCACGAACTTAAACCTCAATCAAGGTGAAGAAGATGAATATTATATTTTGCATGAAACTTCTATAACAAGGCACCTGTACCAACTGCGCCAGGCTACCTGAAAATTTGATTTCAAGTTTAAATAAATCAAACGTAGGTATTGGAGTTTCGACTAAATGTGTTAGAGAAAAAAAATTTTCCTATTAATCGTTGTATTTTTATTTAATTTAATTTATTTTCTCTATTTAGTGTGTGAACATTTCAACATGCAAACAATTTTGCACAGTCGTTACAATTTTTAAAGAAAACGAATCAATTTAGATTTAACAGATACTGCGCTTCTCTGTCACAATGGCAAGATCAAATTCTATGCAAGGTGATAATATTTTTTGTTATCAATTTTGTTCTTAAAATTTTAACCCGAAATATCTGATATTCTGATAAAAAATGTTCTTATAACAAATTTGTGCAAAGTTTCAAAAATGTGTAGCTACTTAATTTATAACATGTTTTAGTTCGATGAGTATCAAGATCAGTTATACCGTCCTAACCATCATCTCAGTTCTTTCCAGAAAAAAGAAATTTTCTTCAAGATCTGTATGCTTTTGCATACTGAAATTTAAACTTCAATTTTTTATGTGCGTACAAATCTGGCGCACAAACAACTGATTTAGCACAAAAATTACACACCATTACACACAAGCATGTACCGTTCCCCACATTGCTACCACGCCACTAACTGTACATAGTAAAAATTAACAGAAGAAATTCAGCCGTTTCAATCTAAATATTACCATGACAGAAAAACCGTGTATGTAATGTGCGCCTACTACTGGTGCTAGTGATGGTCCTAAGTGGTTTCTTAAATAGTTTTGAAGCTGCATCTAGATTTCATTTGAGAATATTTCATTAGGCCGTGTTATATTAAGCAAATATCACACATCGATCTAAAGGTTAATTAACATGTCCAACAAAATCAAATGTGTTTAACAACTTGTAATTTAAAAGCCAAATCTAAATACTTACTTTGCCATGCCTAAATCATTGCCGTATGTTGCATATCTACCACAATACTTCAATTCAAAATATTAAAAGGACAGCTTGTCATAATTTATAATAAAGAAAATCAATCATTTTGATATTATGTATCAAAAAACAGCGCCAGCGTGCCGAGTATGATAATATTGCAGCATTTTATAATTTTTTGGGACGATCATACCGTAACATATGTGAGCATTAATTTAACTTTGTTTACATTTAGGTTTATTATAACGACATCTACCATTTCGTAGCGTTGAAAGCAGTAACAACGGAAAAATGTACTTTTACAGTTTATGAAATTCTTCTCTAAAATATACACCGTATATTTTATAAGAGTAGTGTTTTGTGGTTTCAGCCTTGATGTTCTTAACTTTCTGGAAAAATACTATCTCAATTGTTCTTAACATATTCTTAGCATGGCTATGGCCTAAAGATATATAATGCTTTAGTATAGGACTAGCCAAATTGCTGTGGAATAACGTCTCTTTGTCCCATTTTTGTAACTAAACTGCAGAAAAAAGAGAAAAAGCCCTGGAATCGAGATTTCTCACAATGTCTATTACTCTATACTTATACCCGCTGAAACTATATAAGGTTGTCTCCAGTTTATATAAATTCTTCTTTAGGATGTACGTGCTGTTTTTAAAAGAATAGTGTGTTTTCGTTTCAGCCTCCCTGTTCTTATATAATGTTTTAATAAAATAAAGGCTGCTATAACTTGCTATACCGAGTAAAAAATTAAAAGCTACAGAAAATTACTTTTTACAGTTTATATAACTTTTCTCTTGAGGATGTACTCGCTATTTTTATAAGAATAGTGTGTTTTCGTTTAGTCTCCATGTTTTTATATAATGTATATAAAAACATAATATATAATAATAAAACAAAGACTGCTATAACTTAAATATGCTGTTCTATGCAAGGTAATAATATTCTTTGTTATTAATTTTGTTCGAAAGGTTGTAAGCCTAAATCTCTCATATTCTGATAGAAACCATTCTTATAACAAATGTGAGTAAAAGTTCAATGTGTAATTTGTTTTTATTGAACATGTTTAAGTCCAATCAGAATCAAAATCAGTTGAAATATCTTGCACATCATATATTTGACGTCAGGAGCGTATTTTCAACTAAGCCTGCCGTTTGATCATTTGCTATTACGGGCAGTGATTTATGCAAGCCATAGCTTCATAAATAAGTGACATCTCAGTTATTTGCACAGAAGTCATTTTCTCAAAGGTTTGCATGGTTTTGTAAAATTTCCACCAATGTTATATCATTGCCAGCCTATCTTCGCGCCCTTGCGTACAAACAACAATTTTAGTACAGAAATTTTACGTCAAGCCAATAAATATAACGTGTTAAAATGTAATTTTTTTTCTAAGAAAAAGAACTGATTGCGGAAAGGTGTTTTAAGCGTCGATTTTTCCTTTGTATTTATTGGTAATCTAAGCGTGGACGAAATAAGTTCATGCTATTGCACAGGAATTTCTAACGCGTGAAACAGATTTTCTTCAATGTAATTCCACTTAAGGCATGGTAAATAAAAAGCTTGTCTAATACGACGCTTCTCAACAGAATAATGTTTTGCGCTTATGTATACAATTTCTTATCAATAACTACCGCATCTATCAAGCTATCATCTAGGAATATATAGGAAAAGATAGCATGGTTAAAATCAATTAAAATCGTGTAGTATATAATGGTCTGTTCTACTTCGCACAGAGCACAAATATTTGCAAAAAAAGTTTCTTAGTGACAATTTATAGGCGAAAATAAATTGGTGTCCGTTTGATTTTTCTTTCTGGTTTAGTCAAACTTATTCACACCTAGCATAACTGATTAGTGTAAAGCTCTATGCTGATTAGCTAAACTTCAGCAAGAAGTTTAATCTGCTTCTGTTAGCTATATGCGTATCATTTTGTAATAGAAAACGCCACTATAATCACGCCTATATAATTAAAGCAGTACTACTTGTCAGTAAAAAATAACCATGTATGACGATATACTCACTAAATACACTTCAGCACACCACACCATCAACATGTCCTACAAACTGATCAAACACCAACAACCGTTTTCATATAAAAAATATGACCGTGACGTACAACTAAAGCGGAATTAATTCATATTAATTCATATCACAACGAACAGCAGCACTTCCGAAACCGTTTACTCAATTTATACGACTTGACCTAAACGGAGTTCACTTCTCGGTCCTTGTATATCAGAAAATTTTAATCGTTCTCTCCTATGTTGTTAATACCCGTTGTTTAAAAAACTTCCTCGCTGCTTTGACTGCGTAGATTATCTGTATTCTAAGAACTATAAAAATAAAATAGTATTTATAAAAATCGGCGCTCGTATAATTGGTTGCACAGAAGTACTTATGTTTTTTTCTCCGCAATCTATTTTTAGTCCTTTTATATTGCATGTTGCAACTGGTGTTAGCGTCAAATTAAAAATTGTTAACTAGGCTTATGCAACATAGTGGAAAGAAAAATCTCTTCCCACCGAGCTCTATGTTTAAAAAAGAAACAGGTGATATACTATGTTTTTGACACCATTTGTAGCGGATGAAATTAATTGTAATTGAATTACATTATGGGTACAAGTTTAATAATTTTTCTCGTTCCTCCCTTAAAACATGTTAGGCCTGAAATATCACCTAGCAAAATAATAAAGTGTCTTGATTACGACTGCTCATGCGCTATTTTTCTCTTGTTCATGTTAAAAAAACGTTTTGCGCCGTTCTCAAACGATAATAAGATGACTTTATCACATCACCACTTATGCACACCGCCACTTGCGCAATCAAATCTTAACAATACTAACTCTCACAGTCGATTGCTCTAGCGCTACCGCACCACAATACATGACGTCTGGCTGGCATAGCACAAGTTGTATGGCAGTCATGTATTAACCAAACAACACCATAGCGACATTTTCTTTAAAGAAATAACTTGACATAAAACTTTCGTTTTCGTAAGAGGTCTTTTAAATTAGTCTGATAGCTTTCCGCTGTTCAGAGGTTCATAACAGTAGTCTTATATAACTTCTTTTATTTATCTTATAACCAGTGTTGTTCAACCAAATTTCTTTCGATTCCTCGTAACATATCATCAATGTATCGACTGCATAATGTTACATTCATTTATTTCGTGCTATTCAACCAGACATTGACTGACATGGGAACCGTAACCCATTGTATAACTATTTATTTGGTCGTATTACTACAAACAAATAATCCAGATCTTTATAAATGTTACCTTGTCAACGGAAGATTCCCAGAGTAAGATGTATTTGTATCATATTCAAAACAGGTATTTCATTTCCAAATTAGTGCTACTGTTATCATTATTATTTTAAAATTTACGTTTTCTACATAATTATTTTACTTTTAACTTTATATATGTATTATTTACTTCATTTTTATCATTATTTTATAATTTTTATTTTATTGTTTTATTATATACTTTTATTATACTTTTATATTATCTTATTTTTTATTATTTTATTCTGTACTTTTATCACTATTTCTTTTAATTTTAACTTTTTTATGTATTCTTTACTTCATTTTTATTACCTTTATCATTATTTTATGTTTTATTGTTTTGTTGTATACTTTTATCGTTATATTCTTTTATTATATTCTGAACTTTTATCATTATTATTTACCTTTTATATGAATTCTTTTACTTCATTTTAATCATTATTTTATAATTTTAGCTAAATTTTATTAATTATTTTAACTTTTATGCTTATTATTTAAAATTTTAACTTTTATCAGTATTATATAATTTTATATTTCATTAATATACTTTATCAGTTTCATCATTGTAATTTTAAAAGTTTTCCTTTGTTTTCGATTTTCCTATTTCATTAAATATTCTGTTGTTAAAAATGTTAAGATTATTTTGCTGTTGTTAGGAATAACATTTTTTTTTGAGAAAATTCCGCGAATGTAGAGTGAATTCCATCTCCTCCATTCTGTTTTAACAAAAGTGTTGTTGCCACTTAAAATTTGTTGCTATGGGTAAATTCTTCCAACACCCGAATTTTGTTGCTGATTTTTAAAATTTGTTACGATAGGTGAATTCCACCTCCCTAATTTTGTTCTTTCTGTTTAAAATTTGTTGTTATGGGTTAATTCCATCGGTCCAATTTTGTTGCCACTTAAAATTTGTTGCTATAGGTGAATTCCATCTCCCTGATTTTCTTGCTGCCATATAAAATTTGTTGCTATAGGTGAATTCCATCTCCTAATTTTGTTGTTGTGTTGTTTCTGTTTAAAATTTGTTGTCATAAGTTAATTCCATTTGCCCAATTTTGTTGTTACTTTTATAATTAGTTGTTCCGGGTGAATTCCAGCTCCCCTTTGTTTTTGTTGTTGTTTAATTTTCGATGGGTGAATTCCAGCTCCCCTTTGTTTTTGTTGTTGTTTAATTTTCGATGGGTGAATTCCAGCTCCCCTTTGTTTTTGTTGTTGTTTAATTTTCAATAGGTGAATTTCACCTCCCCATCAATTTTACTTTTGAAAAATACTGTTGTTTCTATTTGGTGAACTCCATCTCCCATCACAAAAATATTTTTGTATATAATTAATTATAATTTTTCTACGTTCTTAGAATAATTTATAATAAATTTTTTTTATATATATATAATCAATTTACAACAAAAAGATTTTTTTGTATATAATAAACTTTTCGTTACGAGTTTTTATTATGAGTTTTAAATATTGAAAAAAGTGCCACATTTTTCATCAAGTCAACTTATTATCAAAACGTGCTTTTGTTTCCACAACATACAATACAAGTACAGTTAATAATATCAGCAAAAAAGCCTTTACATGTATTTATTCAATTTCTTTATTAAAAAATATGCCAATATATAAATATTGTTCCCTTAAAAAAAACTTGCCACATATCAACATTTTCAACAGTTGATTAAACCTCTATACAATTTGTATCTTGAAAGAGTAAACTTTTTCCAGAAAGGCAGTTTTTTAAGTTGTTCAGTTAATAAATAGTTAGTTTACTTCTTGAAATAGTTACCTTTGAAATGAACTTTTCATTGCCATGTGTACCTAATTTCGACAATTTGCCGTTTATGTTGTCAAAGCTGTGTTTACCAAAAGGCGTATTTGCAGAAAGCTCATGGCATCGGATATTGTTCTCTATACAAAGGTATAATTCTAAATAACTTAAATTACTCTGTTTTTCAAACATTTGATTTTTTAATATTTACGTCTGATACTTACTAATTTCTTAAAAGTCCCAATCTTTACTTCTAAATACACAATGTGGTATGTATTTCTCAAACTGAACCCTTTTTTCTTTGTTATGATATTTATGTGTTACCATTTTATTGTAAAATTTTTAGAAACAAAACAAAACAAAAACAAAAAAGGACCAGAAGAAATATCCTGCACCTGATGTGCTGCCATGAACATATAGTACAAGTTTGCGGTTGACTTATGGACTTAAAAAATTTAATATAAGGTATCACTTTATTTCTTTTTACATTTTGTTCTTTCTTGTACACAATATATACACAATCAGTTCGAAAATCTATGATACGCAAGTTTGCGATACAGCAATGCAACTACTCATCTTCACAGTATATTTGCATAATTGTGTTCCCATTAAAATACATTTTTGTGTTTCCAATAGATCGTGTTGAAATTGCCCAATTTGAATTGTTGCTACACGATATATCATTCACATGAAAGATTGTCAACTAATCACTTCTGCGTTTTGGGACATGTTAACATATATGACATTGTACAATTCGTCATACACCTTACAGACGGTTGACGGTTCAGTGATAGTTGGTAAGCTTGTGCCAAACATTCGCCATCAGGATGAAAAACCGTTGTATAAACTGCTGACGGGTCAGAATATACAAGTCTAAAGAGAAAAGTGACTTTCTGAGTAGGGGCAAGCACGAAGACATCATTGATATCTTGCTCAGTGGTCCAATCAAGCGCTGTCACGGTTTTTGCTGCAGTATTTTACCAACTTACCAGTTGCAACTGAAGAAGCTATGTTGCGTAAAAAGAAAATAGGAGTAACTACATCGCAATGCAGATTGTACTAGTCTTTGACAAAAGGTGGAAGTTTCTTTCAAAGAATAACAAGCCGCAAAAGAACTTCTGCATTCTTTCAGTGATAAAAAGTAATGGAGAAGTAATGGATTTTAGGCGTACTGAAACAAACAGTTGTGAATGGTAAAACATGCGGATTGGTGAAATTTACCATGCTTGGGATCTGGTGTGTTACCTTGAGTTAGCATCCCTTGCCTGTTGCAAGACACCAGTTATATGTATTGGCACTATCCGCAATAACCAATAATTTTTGTTAAACGTATACAATAATTCAAATGTTATATTTAATGAATTTCTTTCTGGAGCTTTTCCGTTATTACCATCCTCGATTGTGGACACAAATCGCACCATAAATGATGTTATTCCACTTCATCATGCGTTGTACATTACGTAAAAAGGTTTTGCTTTAATTTTATCTCATGAAATAACATTCTATGAGTTGCTATTGTTGTGGTTAAACATTCACATTCGAATTGTACAGATTAAATCTAAGCCATACTGCACGATTCCACATGAAGTTTAATTGACAATTTATTGGGTTCTATAGTAAAGCTGTGGCTATGCTTTCATGTTTTTCTAGTTTGCATGAGAGCATTGACGTACTGGCAGTACTCCTACTTATAACAGTATCAATTACCAATTAATTGTGGTATCTGAATATGGATAGACGTCTTGCGCCACATTTAATGCGGTAATCAGTACGGCACAGCTATGTCAAAAATGTCTCATGTTTTATTCATTGTCTCGCAAAGAGGTAAGCTTCTGTCATTTTAATAATTTGTTACGCTAAAGAATACTGCATGTTTTCTTATTGTGTTAAAACTAATTTTTCTTCAAACACTGCGTCTTATTTTATGGCTTAACTAAGACAAATTATGTCTAAATAATTTTCTCATCTTTGCATTGAATACAACCTCAAAACGTTGCCATACTTAATTCTGTTGAAATTTATTTTACCTGCCAGTCTTTACCACTAAGTGGACAATCCGTAATAAAATTAGATGAAGTTCCAGCAACATTTTCATCAGAAAGACAAATTATTTCCTGGCAGTATTAAAGGTTTAACACACAGCTTAATCATTGTAGGTTCTGATGGACATTGCAGAAGTACGAAAACAACTGCACTTTTGCAATCTGACAACACTGGTTAAATGCTGTTGGTGGAAAAACATGCCGCGTGAATGAAATCTCCTGCGGAGTTTGATCAATTACTTAGCAGTTATATTTAGTTCTAAAGAAATGTAATTATGATGAAAGTTGTTTGTTGTGACAACTTATTGTAATATTGTTTTATAATAACATATTAATGAAGTTGCTTTTACTGACACTGTTGCAATAAATTGAAAAATAATTAAAAGTTGTTTATTGCCAGGAAAATTTTTCTGGGGATTTAAAAAATATGTTGTTTACAATGTCTTTGTTAACTGTGACACCTTATCAATATTGTTCTACTTTTTTCTGTTTTGTTAACATTTCACATCTGGGTCAATATCGTCCTATACGGAAACTGCGGAAAACATTTGAACCTCTGACGAACTTAAACCTCAATCAAGGTGAAGAAGATGAATATTATATTTTGCATGAAACTTCTATAACAAGGAACACGTACCAACTGCGCCAGCCTACCTGAATATTTGATTTCAAGCTTAAATAAATCAAATGTAGGTATTGGAGTTTTTTCCTATTAATCGATGTATTTTAATTTATTTTAATTTATTTTCTCTATTTAGTGTGAATACTTCAACATACAAACAATTTTGCACAGTCGTTACAATTATTGAAGAAAAGATTCAATTTAAAGTTAACAGAAACTGCGTTTCTCCGTCACAATGGCAAGATCAAATTCTATGCAAGGTGATAATATATTTTGTTATCAGTTTTGTTCTAAAATTTTAACCCGAAATATCTGATATTCTGATAAAAAAATGTTCTTATAACAAAGATTCGTAAAGTTTCAGAAATGTGTAGCTACTTAATTTATAAATAACATGTTTTAGTTCGATGAGTATCCAGATCAGTTAAACCGTCCTAACGATCATCTCAGTTCTTTGCACAAAATTCACTTTCTTCAAGGTCTGTATGGTTTTGAATATTGAAATTTAAATTTCAATATTTTATGTGCGTAGAAATCTTTGCGCGCTGGCGCACAAACAAAAAATTTAGTACAAGAATTACACGCCAAGCGGCTCACTTGAATATTAAAACGCGCAAAATACGTTCATGATACTATTACACTAGAATTTATTACGCGCGCAATAAGTGTAATACCAGAAAGACGTTTATAGGCAATTCAGACCGCGGAGAGACATGGCGATAAAGAGCTTGTCTGATACGGCCCTTTTTAACAAAATAATGTTTTTGCGCTTATGTGTAAGGTTAGAATCAATTAGAATCTTTAACGTTTTCCTTCTCTGCTCTTCTTATTTTTGGTTTTAGTCAGTCTATTTACAACTAGCATGACTGATAGGAATGGAGGCCTATGGTTGTTGCGTACAGCTCAGCAACATGTTTATATGACATGACAATAAACTTATCTTGCCACTAAATACACTTATACAGAACACAACCAACACACTATACAAACTGCACACTATACAAACTGATCAAAAACATACGACCGATTTCATCTCAACAATATCATACCGTCCGTACAATTAAAGCTATAAAAACATCACAAGTCATGTTCAATATCCTAACGAACAGCAGCAGCAGTTTGTTTGTTTGTTTGCATGTTTATTTGTTTATTTTGTCCTGTATATAAACAGCTTGTTGACGGTGCAAGTACGACCAACAAAGTTCTAGGTTGATCTCAACATTAAAACTCGATATTTTTTCTTAATTCAATAAGTATCAATAATCCTGCCGTTAAAACCTTAAGTCATAGTTTTCATTGCATGCAGCAACTTTTTCCCTTTTTTGGTCTAGTCTCTCACTAAACACATGTTAAACTTGAAATATTATCCATCAAAAGGATTAAACTTTCCAGACTATTTATGCACTTACGTACAGCGCCAATGCGCAATTAAATTTATCAATACTCACCCAATTTATCAATACTCACCCAATGCACGTCCTTCCAACGATATCCAACCATTTCAGTCTATATATTTACCACGGCAAACATAACCATGTACCGCTCCACCGACTGTGCAAAGTACAAACTAAAGGAGGAATTAAACCATTTTAATCTAAAAAAAGTTCTTATAACAAACATGTGTGTTTACACATGTTTGTTATAAGAACTTTTGGACATGTGTAGCTACTTAATTTATAAATAACATGTTTTAGTTCTAAGAGGATCGAGACGGTTCGCATGCGTTTGTAAACTTCAATATTTCATGTGCGTACAAATGTTTGCACACTTGCGCACATAAAAAAGAATTAGCACAGTAATTACAATTGGTGAAAATGAATTGCTTCCCATTTAATTTCAGGTCATTGGTTTATTTTTGATTTTCAGTCTATTTACAATCGCACCTATAAAATCGTAGCAGTACTAATTTTGTCAAAAAATAAAATGTAATGACGATATGCTCACTAAATGCCCTTAATCGAAACAAACAGCAGCAGTTTGTTTGTTTGTTTGTTAGTTGCCTGTTTCTACGTTTTTCTTTGTATATAAAAAAATTTACTCCACAATCTATATAAACTGCGTACAAAGTTGTTTATTACTTCATTGTATGCATCAACTGGCGTTAGCGTACTTTTTTTACTGCAGTGTTGTAATGATGTTCTCATAGTTTTTGACTAAGCTTGTGCTACATAGATAAAAAGAGTATTGTTTTCTGAGCCAGTTCCATGTTTAAAAACAGCAGGAGCAGTTCGTTCTTCGACGTCATGTAAAGCGGACTTGCAAGTTAATTGTAATTGTATTACTGTAATTTATTAGTTTAATTGGCCTAGTCTCTGACTAAAAACATGTTAGACCTGAAATATCATCTAGGAAAAGGATTGAACTGTCCAGACTATTTATGCACTTACATGCAGAGCCAATTTGCCATTGAATTTTCTCCATACTCAATAACTGATGCAACACGCCACCAAATGCACGTCCTTTCAACGATATCTAACACTTTCATCGATATACTTATCATAGCAAGCATAACCATGTACCGTTCCTCTCATTGCTAACACGCCACCGACTGTGTATAATAAAAATTAACGGAAGGAATTCAACCGTTTCAATCTAAACATTTACCATGACAGAGAAACCGTATATGTAATGTGGGCCTACTACAAGTGCTAGTGATGGTTCTGAGAGGTTTCTTAGACATTTTGCGGCTTCATCTAAATTTCACTTTAAATATTTCATTAGGCCGTGTTATATTAAGCAAATATCACACATCGATTTAAAGGTTAATTAAAAACATGTGCAACAAAATGCCTAAATCATTGCCGTATAATAGATATCTACCACAATATTTCAATTCAAAATAATAAAAGGACAGCTTGTCTAAGAGAATAAATTCATAATCACAAAAATCAATCATTTTGATATTATGTATAAAAAAGCAGCGCAAGCGTGCCGAGCATGATATAATGCAGCGTTTAGGTTGATTATAACGACATCAACCATTTCGTCGCGTTAAAAACAGTAACTGTGGAAAAATGTCCTTTTGCAGTTTATAAAATTCTTCTCTAAAATATACACCGTGTATTTATAGGAATAGTGTTTTTTGATTTCAGCCTTGATGTTCTTAACTTCTGGAAAAATGCTATGTTAATTGTTCTTAACATATTCTTAGCATGGCTATGGCCTAAAGATATATAATGCTTTAGTATAGGACGAACCATGTTCTTATATAATGTTTTAATAAAATAAAGGCTACTATAACTTCCTGTAGCTAATGGAAAATTAATAGAAACAACAGAAAATTACCTTTTACAGTTTATATAAATTCTTTTTTATGATGTACTCGCTGTTTTTATGAGAATAGTGTGTTTTCGTTTCGGCCTCCATGTTCTTATACAATATTTTAATAAAATGAAGGCTGCTATAAGTTGCTGTAACTTGCTAAAAAAGCGCTGAAATGAAATATTTTCCGGTTCAAGACACCACAAGCAATTTAATGTTTAACGGAAAATTTACGTCCGAATGTTAAGACGGTTAAAAAACTGGTATTTACCTAAATTCATTTCTCTACCAGATAATCCAAACAACACCTGTTTTTCGTTCGTTCAGTAGGTGGCTTGCTAGCGATTTTAACTATATTACTAACTTTCGGTTCACGAATTGGAAGCGTATACAATTGTTTGATACATTTTTAATAAGTTTTCTTTGTGATGTTATATCATCGTACGTTTTTCTTTTTTAAAAAAAGGTATTTCTAACTAACAACACTAACTTCGTTCGACAACAACGAATTGCATTCATATTCGAACCCGAAAGATTTTCTATAAAAGTAAGCAACCTGGGTCACATCATAAAAAAATGGCAGATATGATTTGCTCACGCAAGGGGATTATTATTTAACAATTATCATTTTTATTCTTGTTACTATAACACAGAACATAGAGTTGGTCCTGCCTGGTTACCTAAGTTTGATTTCAAAATTAAACGAACATATTAACCGTAGGTATTGGAATTTCAATTAAATCTGTGATTCTATGGAAGGTAATAATATTCTTTGTTATTAATTTTGTTGGAAAGGTTATGTGCCTAAACCTCTGATGACATCAGAATTTTCAACCAAGCCTGCAGTGCGTTTAAGTCCTTGCTACTTATCAGCTATTAGAATTTGATCATTCGCCATTACGGGCAGTGATTTATGCAAGCCATAGCTTCATAAACAAGTGACATCTCAGTTATTTGCACAGAAGTCATTTTCTCCAAGGTTTGCATGGTTTTGTAAACTTTGCACCAATTGCGAGCCTATCTTCGCGCGCTTGCGTACAAACAAAAATTTTAGTACAGAAATTATACGTTAAGTCATTAAATAAAACGTGTTAAAATGTAATTTTTTTGTAACAAAAAGAACTGATTGCGGAAAGGTTTTTAGGCGTCGATTTTCCCTTGCTAAATATTGGTAATCTAAGCGTGTATGAACAATATTGTGACGAAAAAAATTCATGCTATTGCACAAGAATTTCTAAGGCGTGAAACAGATTTTCTTCGATGGAATTAACTTAACCCTATTCGGTCCGGGTTTTTCGAACATACTATGACCGGGCGGATTCCGCCCCCCCTCAATAACTTTTCATAGGATTGTTCAAATTGAACCAAACTTGGCACACCTATAGTACGTCATAAAAGGAACAAAATGGCGGCAATAGATTTTTTCTTGCGTCAGCACATTTTCTGTGACGTCATCAGAAGCTTGAAAATTGTTAAAAATGCCACTATCTGCTTAAAATATAATTACTTTTGTTCTGGACCGAATTTTTACATTCTGTTTGAAGTTTCTGAAAGCTAAATAAAATGTTTTTAACATATCTTTCGGTTTTTACATGGATCGAATAAAAAATTGCCAAAAATTGCCCGAAAATCCGTTTTTTCCCGATTTTTGGGTAAAATCCGACAAAATCGGGAAATCATATTAGTCACGTGTTAAAATTATTCAAAATAATTCTTCTTGACGAAACAAAGTTGTGTTGCAAGTTTCAAGTTCTGAGGATAATCCTAACAGTAGTTATAATAATTTCCCCTTTATAAGGACTTCATAGAGATTTTATGGGTAGTTTCGAGTAATGGCCAATATCAAAGCCTCTGAATGGTATGGGACCTAAACATTTAGCATGCAGGTGTCTAATAGATAAATGTTGAAACACAGTAAGTAACATAGCCATATAAGAAAGCAATCAGGAGTTATTAAAAAAAAAACCGTCAGGGGGGGGCGGAATCCGCCCCCCCCCCCCCCCGGACCGAATAGGGTTAAGGTATGGCGAATAAAAAGCTTGTGTGATACGACCCTTCTCAACAGAATAATGTTTTGCGCTTATGTATACAATTGTCTTATCAATAACTACCTCATCTATCAAGCTGTTATCTAGAAATATGTAGGAAAAGGTTAAAATCATTTAAACTCGTGTACTTTAAAATCGTCTGTTCTACTGCGCACAGAGCACAAATATTAACAAAAAAATTTTCTTGGTGACAATGTATAGTCGAAAATAAATTGCTTTTCGTTTTATTTACTGGTTATTTGTTTATTTTCGGTTTAGTCAAATTTTTCCCACCTCGCATAACTCATTAGCGTAAAGGTCTATGGTGGTTACCTTCACTTCAGCAACAAGTTTAATCTCAATTGGCAATTGGTGAAACTGGTTCTGTTATATGCGTATTGTTTTGTAACAGAAAATGCCACTATAATCACGCCTATATAATTAAAGCAGTACTATTTGTCGCTAAAAAATAACCATGTACGACAATATACTCACTAAATACACTTTAGAACACCACCAACACATCCTACAAAATGATCAAACACAAACAACCGTTTTCATATAAAAAATATACCCGTGACATACAATTAAAGCGGATTAATTCATATTCGAAATCACAACAAACAGCAGCACTTCCGAACCTGTTTACTCAATTTATACGACTTGCCCTAAACTGAGTTCAATTTTCGGTCATTATATATCAGAAAATTTTAATTGTCCTCCCCTATGTTTTTAATGCCGATTGTTTAAAAAACTTCCTTGCTGCTTCGGCCGCGTAGATTTTCTGCATTCTAGGAACTATAAAAATAAAATAGTACTTAAATAAATCGCCGCTCGTATAATTGATTGCACAAAAGTACTTATGTTTTTTTCTCCTCAATCTGTTTTTAGTCCTTTTATTATTTTATTGCATGTTGCAACTGGTGTTAGCGTCAAGTTAAAAATTGTTAACTAGGCTTACGTGACATAGTGGAAAGAAAAATCTCTTCCCAGCAATAAAATTAATTGTAATTGAATTACATTATGGGTATAAGTTTAATTTGTCTGGTCCCTCACCAAAAACATGTTATTATGTATCACAAGTCTGTTTTAAAAATGTTTGCTTTAGGAAATGTCCTTTGTATTAGGTTTCAATAGTAGAGCCTTGTCGCAAATAAAAGTATTGCTTTCTTTGTAGCTCACATTACAACAGATGTGTATGACAACGGCTCATGCGCAATCTTTCTCTTGATCATGTTAAAAAAAGTTTTGCGCCGTTCTCAAACGATATGTCATCGCCTGAGATGCACAATTTGATTTTTTGTGAGCAAAGTAAGACTTATGCACACCACCACTTTCGCAATCAAATTTTATCAATACTAACCCTCACAGTCAATTGGTCTAGCGCTAACACACCACAAAACATCACGTCTGGCTGACATAGCACAAGTTGTATGGCAGTCATGTATTAACCAAACAACACCACTTTTTAGAGAATATAGCGACGGCAAACAATTTTTATTTTCTTTAAAGTAAAAATAACTGGACATGGTAATCAAGCTCAACACACAGATGTCATGGAGACTGTAAAGAAGCAACACGAGTTATAACTTAAAATCGAGTTTACAGTTAATATCAGCTGAAGTGGAACAAATATGCGACTGTAATTGCACAATCTGAGAAACATATTACTTAATAAAAATGCGTAACTAGTTCATATTATTTTAAATTCAAAACAATCCTGGCAAGGCATTGCATAATTATATTGTAACGACGTATTGGCGCGCTATCCGGTCATGACTAAATGAAACAATAACAAGTGATGTCATCGTTTTTCGATCGTTATTCTTAGTAGCGGTGGTTGTAGTGTTGATACAGACACGATGTATGGTATCGTTTCTCACATAAAAATAGACATCTGCTATAAGTTTTGGCAGGTACATGCTAACATAATACATTGATTTAAAATATTGACAAACGTTTTAAGTAAAATCAGCCATTAAATTGTGTGGTGTTGGCAGCTTAGTCATCGCCTGATGAGCTTACATCAAAAACCAAAAAAATATTTTTGCCTTAGTTTTTGGAAAACAGACCCTGAGGTATATATTAAGTGCGCGTTCCTAATATTTAGGAGAATTTAAAACTATTTCGCTTTTTTTTTTCTTCCACCACGTACTTTTTCCTAAACGTTTATAACCTGTAACTAAAAGAAGGTTTTTTTTATTTTTTATTTTTTTTCAGAAGGTACGAAAGGAATTAATAAACACCGCGGACTAAAAATGCATTTGAATCAATTTGAATCCTTGTGAACCGTCCAAATTAAGTAAGTAAGTTATGACTTGACTCTTTCAGTAATCAGTCCTCCAGTTCCAGTTTCTGTATTTCATTTGATATTGCATGTAAAGCATCTGCTTTGTATGTGTGGCAAAGCTTAAATCTTCAATGCATTTCTCTAGAAATGAAAACAAGAGTTTCAACAAGGGATGACTTTACATTTTATGCGGATAGTTTCATATTGTTTTTGAAAATAGTGTGCAAATCTCTACTTACTTTTAGCTTGATACTATTACACTAGAATTTATTACGCGCGCAATAAGTGTAATACCAGAAAGACGTTTATAGGCAATTTAGACCGCGGAAAGACATGGCGAATAAAAAGCTCGTGTGATACGGCCCTTTTTAACAAAATAATGCTTTTCCGCTGATGTATACAATTTCTTACAATTTCTTATCTGATTGGAATGGAGGCCTATTGCGTACAGCTCGGCAACATGTTTAATCTCAATTTGCTGCTTCTGGTAACAGCGTATATTTATTTGACGTCTATTGCTGTACATCTGTAAGCTAATTTAGAAACTGGGGCTCTTGTAGTCGAAAACGCCACTATAATTTGACCTATAATCATAGCAGCAGTAATTGTCGCCAAACTTAAACATCCGTTACAATAAACTTACCTTGCCACAAAAGACACTTATACAGCACACCACCAACACATCCCACAAACTTATCAAAAACAAACAACCGATTTAATCTCAACAATGTCATAACCGTTGCATACAATTAAAGCGATAAAACATCACTAATTCATGCTCAATATTATAACGAACAGCAGCAGCAGTTTGTTTGTTTATTGCCTGTTTATTTATTTGTTTTCTACTGTATCTAAACAAATTGTTTTTTGTTTGCCTGTTTATTTTTTGTTTTCTACTGTATCTAAAAAGATGCCCTTAGAACTTTAAGTCATAGGTTGAATTTTATTATCAAACGTTTTACATATGTACGCATAAGTACGTTTGTATTTTTCATTTCCCAATCTATATTCAGTGCGCACAAGGTAAGTTTATTATTTCATTGCATGCAGTAACTTTTTCCCCTTTTTTGGTCTAGTCTCTCACTAAGAACGTGTTACACCTGAAATATTATCCAGCAAAAGGATTTAACTTTCCAGACTATTTATGCACTCGCCAATTTGCAATTGAATTTATCAATACTCACCCTCACAGTGAATAACTGGTGTAACGCGTCAACAAATGCACGTCCTTCCAACTATATCCAACCATTTAAGTCTATATATTTACCATGGTAATCAGAACCATGTACCGTTCCACCGACTGTGCATAGTACAAACTAAAGGAAGAAATTCAACCATTCCAATCTAAAAAATGTTCTTATAACTAACATGTGTAAACTTTAGAACATGTGTAGCTACTTAATTTATAAATAACATGTTTTAGTCCCAAGAGAATCAAGACGGTTTGTATGCGTTTGTCAACTTCAATATTTTATGTGCGTGCAAATCTTTGCGCACCTGCGCACAAACAAAAGAATTAGTACAGGAATTACACGCCAAGCGTTTCACTCCACACTCCTCTTTTTTACTCAACAATCTATATTCAGTGCGCACAAAGTTGCTTATTACTTCATTGTATGCAGCGACCAGCATTAGCATCCTTTTTTTGCTGCAGTGTTGTAATGATGTACTCATAATTTTTGACTAGGCTTGTGCTACATAGATAAAAAGAGTATTGTTTTCTGAGCCAGTTCTATGTTTAAAAATAGGAGGAGCGATATTTTCTTCGACGTCATGCGGACTTGCAAGTTAATTGTAATTGTATTACTGCATTTTATTAGTTTAATTGGCCTATTCTCTGACTAGAAACATGTTAGACCTGAAATATCATCTAGGAAAAGGACACTTACATACAGCGCGAATTCGCAATTGAATTTTCTCAATAATGACCCTCACAGTAATAACTGATGTAACACGCCACCAAATGCACGTCCTTCCAACAATATCCAACAATTCAATCGATATATTTATCATAGCAAGCATAACCATGTACCATTCCTCTCATTGCTATCACGCCACCAACTGTGCATAATAATTAACGGATGGAATTCAATCGTTTCAATCTAAACATTTACCATGACAGAAAAACCGCGTATGTAATGTGGGCCTACTACTGGTGATAGTCATGGTCCTCAGTGGTTTCTTAGATAGTTTTGCAGCTGCATCTAGATTTCATTTGAATATTTTTCATTAGGCCGTGTTATATTAAGCACATCAATCTAAAGGTTAATTATTTACATGTCCAACAAAATCAAATGTGTTTAACAACTGTTAATTTTAAGGTTAAAGCCAAATCTAAGTACTTACCTCGCCATGCCTAAATCATTGCCGTATATTGCATATCTACCGCAATATTTAAATTCAAAATTTTAAAAGGAGGTCATAATAAAAAAAAATCAATCATTTTGATATTATGTACAAAAAAAACCAGCGCAAACGTGCCGAGCATGATAATAATGCAGCGTTTTATAATTTTCTGGACAGTTTATAAACCGTGTATTTTATAAAAAATAGTGCTTTTTGGTTTCAGCCTTGCATGGTATGGCCTAAAGATATATAAGGCTTTAGTATATGACTAACCAAATTGCTGTTGATAATCACATGATACCAAACAAAACCATATACAACATGAATTATCAGAACTCACAATCCAACCTCGGCTCTTTGTCTCATTTTTTATAACTGGACGGCAGAAAAATAGAAAAAGAATAGGAATCGAGATTCCTCACAGTCTCTATTGCTCTATATTTAAACCAGTTGAAAATATAAAAGGTTGTCTCCGGAGTGTTATAAACAATAGCAACAGAAAATTACTTTTTACAGTTTATATAAATTCTTCTTTAGGATGTAGTCGCTGTTTTTATAAGAATAGTGTGTTTTCGTTTTAGCCTCTATGTTCTTATATAAACGGCTCATTGCTTTGGATAGAAAAATGTTCAGTTTGTTTGACATGCAATAAAAAGGTAAAACTCTGATCAGTTTTGTGCATCAAACAAATGTTTATACTTAGAACAAATAATCAAACTTCGACATATTCTTACGATGTTCTGAAAATCTGACAAATGCAGTTTATTCTTACAAAAAAGCGCTTCAAAGAAATATTTTATTTGTGATGTTATATCAACGTACGTTTTTCTCTTCTAAAAAAATAAATGTAACTAACAACACCAGCTTCGTTCGACATCAGCGAATTGCATTCTTATTCGAATCCGATAGACTTTCTATAAAACTAAGCAACCTCGGTCACATAATAAAAAAATGGCAGACATAGACCTCATGATGAGTCATAAGAACGTGACTCGTGATTTGCATGTCGTGGACTTAATTACTTCCTCTCGCAAGGGAATTATTTTATAACTATCATTTTTATTCTTGTTAATGGGAATTTGAGACTGTTTTAGCGTTTTGTTATTTTCCCCAACGCATTTCTGTGCAAAATGTCTATAAGCAGTAAGTAAGAGAGTTTTTTTTATAAGTTTTTGTGATGACTTACTATAACACGGCACATAGACCAACTGCGCCTTCAAAGTTTGATTTCAAGAAAATAAACATATTAACCGTAGGTGTTGGAATTTCAAATGAATATGTTGTTCTATGGAAGGTAATAATATTCTTTGTTATTAATTTTGTTCGAAAGGTTATAAGCCTAAATTTCTGGTATTCTGATGGAAACCGTTCTTATAACAAATGCGAGTAAAATTTCAATGTGTAATTTGTGTTTAAATAAACATGTTTTAGTCCGATAAGAATTAAGATCAGTTGAAATATCTTGCACATCATATATTTGGCGTCAGAAGCGTATTTTCAACCAAGCCTGCAGTAAGCATTTAATTCCTTGCTACTTATCAGCTATTAGAATTTGATCATTCGCCATTACGGGCAGTGATTTATGCAAGCCATAGCTTCATAAATAAGTGACATCTCAGCTATTTGCACAGAAGTCATTTTCTCCAAGGTTTGCATGATTTTTAAAATTTCCACCAATATAATATCATTGCTAGCTCGCGCCCTTGCGTACAAACAACAATTTTAGTACAGAAATCATACGTTAGGCCATTAAATAAAACCTTGTTAAAATGTGTTTTTTTCAAAGAAAAAGAACTGATCGCGGAAAGGTGTTTTAAGCGTCGATTTTTCCTTGCTATTTATTGGTAATTTAAGCGTGGAAGAAATAAGTTCATGCTATTGCACAAGAATTTCTAACGCGTGAAACAGATTTTCTTCAATGTAATTACACTTAAGATATGGCGAATAAAAAGCCTGTCTAATAGGACGCTTCTCAACAGAATAATGTTTTTACGCCTATGTATACAATTTCTTATCAATAACTACCGCATCTATCAAGCTATCATCTGGGAATATGTAGGAAAAGATAGCATGGTTAAAATCAATTGAAATCGTGTACTTTAAAATGGTGTGCTCTACTGCGCACAGAGCAAAATTATTAACATAAAATTTTTCTTGGTGACAATGTATAAGCGAAAATAAATTGGTGTCCGTTTGATTTACTGGGCATTTGTTTATTTTTGTTTTAGTCAAACTTATTCACACCTAGCATAACTGATTAGTGTAAAGCTCTATGCTGGTTGCCTTCACTTCAGCAACAAGTTAAAATAATTCTGTTAGCGTATTCTTATTTGTAATAGAAAACGCAACTATAATCACGCCTATATGATTAAAGCAGTACTAATTGTTGAAAAAAATAACCATGTATGATGAAATACTCACTCAATACACTTCAGAACACCACCAACACATCCTACAAACTGATCAAACACAAACAACCGTTTTGATATAAAAATGTGACCGTGACATACAATTAAAGCGGATTATATCATATCCGATATCAAAACGAACCTATTTTTTCTATTTTTAGTCCTTTTATTATTTTATTGCATGTTGCAACCGGTGTTAGCGTCAAATTAAAAATTGTTAACTAGGCTTATGCGACATAGTGGAAAAAAATCTCTTCCCAGTGAGTTCAATGTTTAAAGAAAGAAGCAGGTGATATACTATGCTCTTGACTATGTATCACTAGATGAGCCTTGTCGCAAATAAAAGTATTGCTTTCTTTGTTGACAACTGCTCATGCGCTATCTTTCTCTTGATCATGTTAAAAAACGTTTTGCGCCGTTCTCAAACGATACGTACACCGCCACTTGCGCAATCGAATTTAATCAATACTAACCCTCACAGTCCATTGGACTAGCCCTAACGCGCCACAAAATCCACGTTCTTCCAACTAACCGAATAAAACCAACTGTTCCAGTCTATATACAATGGCAAACATAACCACGTGCCGATTCTCTCATTGCCAACACACCACCTGTTTTTATTTCCTAATTCAAGGATTCTTTATTTAAATCATTTATTTTTTTACTTTTGGGTAATAATCACTTAATAAAACATACAGAAGGATTCTGCTTGATAAAAAAACTTATGTTATAAGATTGTGGCTCAAAGATTTCACGATGTAAATGTTAGCAACCTCAGCCATTATTTTTTTCCATTTTCCTGCAATTTAAATGTTTCAAAAAAGTTTGAAATGTGACTGCTCAGTCAAAACACTTTAACTAAAAATAATGACGTCATCAAAAGTAATGTCAAATTGTAGATGTAATGAAAAACAATGACTACAGACATGCCTCCTTTTTGGTTGCATAAAAAATTCTGATTCAAACTTTAAAGAGAGGACATTAGAATATGCTACACGAATTTACTTGGGCGCCAAAGAAAGTTCAGTAAAGATAGGGTATTATATAAATGCAGAACATCTTTCTGAAGATTTCAGCTATTTTATATAACTAACTTACTTCTACTTCCCTTTTCTCTCGTCTCAACATCTCCTCAAAACATCTCCTCAATCTCCTGGAATTTAAAACAACAAAAACCGCTATCAATAAAATTTAAAAATTTAGCTATCAATAAAAATGGGAAACTGTAAACATTAATATATATTTGACAAGATACATATTTTTGTACAGCTTTAGCGAATACTGATTACAAAAAAATGATGGGCACTCACCAAAACTAAGAGTAACAAATTGCCACCTACGTCATGCAACTATGACCTACCGTAATAATCCGAACAAGCGCCCTGGGCATTTATTGAATTTTTGGATTTTTTGCATGGGCACTTAAACGAGGGGGTGCTTAAAAAATGCTGAGCGCTTATAAATTTTTCCTAATTTTGTACAAATTACAAAGACAACGGTGATTGTAAATATTTTTTTTTTCTGAAAAATAAAACTGAACAAAAGATGTCTTTCTAGGGTTCTCAATATAATAAAGTAAAAATTTTTAAATAAGCGCCCAGTTTCTCAGAGTATTTTTCGATTAAGCGCCGATTAGATCGGCGCCTATTTGAGGGGGGCTTAATAAGTGCTGGGCGGTTAATGAACTTTAAGGAAATTACCTGGGCTGGATTACCTGTCACACATTGATATTTTGCTTACTTTTCTGAACTTTATATAGCTTTAAATCTTGTAAAACAAAACGTTTTCATGAACTTTAGGGTGCTATTTGATTTAAATTACTTTTTGTTTGTCACATTAGTGTGATTATGAAAGCAATTACACAAATATTATACAAATCTCATTTTCAGCCATATTTCTAAATTGAAGACTAATGCTAACATAAAATAAGTTGTTACTTAAGACCTTGTCAAAACTGGTGGTACGTTTCATGCCCAATTAACAACTTAAGAAATTACAGTGATGGTATGCTACTTTATCTTTCCATAAGGGGTGCAATTTCAGAAATTGTACTCTCAATGAGCGAAACTATGTAATAATTTGAACCCTAATAGGTGCCGTTTTAAAAGTACCAGAAGTTCATTCCATTCTCACAGCAATTTGGTCCCTGTCTCATTTAGATTTCCTGTTTTTTTAATTTTACTCAATAAGGAGAATGATGAGTAGTCGTTGAATAGGTACCCAATTAAGAAGGTTGACCAATGCTTAAATAGGACCTAATCCATTGTTAACTATTTTCAGCAGATACTTGAAGTTTAATTGTTTACATGTGGTCGGTTATAAAATTCTTGTAACCATTGATGCGCATTCTAAAACACAAGAAAAAAAAGTATTTGTTATAATAAGCGGTTAGATGTTACATACATGAATGTGTATCTAATTCACAGTCAGTTTACATTACGTGGTACTTACCGCTATCCACAAAACATGTCATCTGGACAATCTCTTTTATAATAACCATATTTTGTCTGCGTGTCCGCGAAAGCCGTAACGGAAACACGAAATTTTTAAAATACGCACCAATACCAAATGCGATATATTTTGTCCACTTTGTTGCGACGGGTAAATTTAAAGGACGGGCGAACCCGTGGATATTTCCACGGGCTAGCGACTTTAACCCTATATTAAACCAAAAGAAAAAGTTAGATCAACAAAAAAAACATATTGTGACATATTCAATCTGTAAAAACAATACATACGGAACAATGTATGGTTCAACTGCAGTAAACTTCCATGCATCAAGAGTTACAGTCCAAAAAACCTATATCAAGAAGTTGGATGTTAATACTGTTAAATGTTTTGTAAACCTCAAATCGTAATATTTCCTTTCTATGTTAAAACAATCTTTAAAGAGTAGCGCCGTTTTGGCAAAACATTTATGCCATTCACAGGATTGAATATTTGATAATATTATGATGAGTAGGAATTGGAAGTGCCTTGAGTGTTTTAATTTGTGTTCTCCAAAAAACTAGAATTATTTCATTCAGTTATCTCTTTATTTTAAATAACCTTATTATAACAATACATGAATAGTAGCATAAAAGGCATACTTATAAAAAGCAGAAAGTACTATAAACCACCTGAAATGCCCTTGCCAACAACAACATGCAACAACATGCAACAACATACAACAACAACATGCAACAACAACATGCAACAACATACAACAACAACAACAACAACAACAACATGCAACAACAACATGCAACAACAACATGCAACAACAACAAAAACAACAACATGCCAACAACAACATGCATCAAAGATCCAAATGAGAACAAAAATGTGGAGGAACGGAATTAAAAATCTAACATTATTGTGATTGACAAAAAAAATTGTAATTTTCCTTCCATTTTGTTTTAAATACCGTACATGGTAGCCTACATGGTAGAAAAAAAATAAGACCCGATTTTTCGTTTCTTAGTCGCATTTTTTTTGCAAAAAAACCCCAGATTATCGGGCAATTTAATTTCTCGGTTTTTTGTGCATTTTAATTTCGCGGTTGAGCTCTAAATGCATTTTTCGCGGCATTTTAATTTCGCGTTTTTTTGGTTCCCAGTAAGAAACCGCGAAATTTTCATGCAATAAAGTACATTTGTATTAGAGATAGTAGACCTTTTGTTTTTTAGTAACGCATTGACAAAAGTACTTGTATTGGTAGTGACTCTTGTGGGACAATTTAAAAGTTGTGGAAATCCCTAAAACACGTACAATATCTTTGATTTTACTGATAAATGTCAACCACAGTTTACAAGTTTAAAGAAACTTGTTGTTAACTTGATTCATAAAAAGGGAAATTTGGTTGGTTAATGAAAAAAGACTTAAAAAAGTTAACGTAGAACAAAAGAACTGGGCAGTCACCAGTCCAGTGAACATAAAAGTAACATACATGTAGACAAATGTAAACACATGCTAAAATTGGAACAACTACAAAAAAATAACGTAGCCGTAACCTTATTTACATGCCCCTTCACGAAACTCAATTCACCATTTCCAAGACAACTATATATAAATAGTGAACTTAAAAGTGTTAAAAATTAAAAAAAATATAATATTTTTTTTAACATAAATATTTATAATTACAAACTTACACTGAGAAATTTCATTGAGTCATACTGACTAGGTTCAGGTAGTCATTACTGAAATACGACCTATGATAGTCAAAAAGTGGTCATTGTGACTACCTTAACGTAGTCACTGCACGTTGAGAAAAAATGACTCCCTTCAACGTAGTCATTTTGACTACATTAGATAGTCAATAAAGTTAGTCGAAGAAAGACTACCTTTATATCGTCATTACTTACTACCTAATGGTCGTCAAAGGTAGTCATTTTGACTACATTAGATAGTCAATAAAGTTAGTCGAAGAAAGCTGAAAATTTATTTTATTATTATTTATTTATTTTTTTTTTTTGGGGGGGATTTGGGATTTTAACCTCCTAGATTGGTATAAAAGCATAGCATAAATCTAAAAATTTTGGAGGGGACATGCGCCCCCTCGCCCAGTAGGCCGCTACGACCTTAACCGCAGCGCAAGTTTTGCGAAGCTAATTTATTTGTTCACTGAAAAAGAAGGGTCATTCCACAAACAGGCCGCATCACAAGGGTTAACTGCGAATTTTGAAAATTAAAAATGCCCATTTAACCATCTGAACGTGATGTTTGGTTGAAACTTCGTCCAATACTCTGAGCACTCTGAACTCTCAACTAGTTCTCCGTTAGTATACATATATTAGTACATATATATTGATATCGGGCGTTTATAAAATTTCCGCACTAACTTGTGAGCGTTTGGCCTCAAGATACTCTCAAAATAACACTGGGGCCATTTCTTGTGCACTGAAAGAAAAAGGGCCGGGGATGAAGTTTTCCCGGTAATTCGAACAATGGCGCACGCTATTCATTGGATGAAATTAGCATGTGACAACTCGTTTTCCCAATATAGTTTTGATTGATTGCAAAGATAGATCAAAATAAGCGAGACAAAACAATAATCAAATTTTGCCGGGATTTTTCTGCAAAAATGTCAACCTCGTCCCCAGGACCTGATAGGCTTTTCATATTTAGACGGCCTGAACAAGGCTGTTCAAATAAAAAAAGCCTAACAGGTCCTGGGGACGATGTTGCAAATTTGTTAGAGCAGTTTTGTAGATTTGTTGATCGGAAGCTCAATCCTTTTGGTATGGATTTGCATAATTATTATTTTAATTACTTTAGTATTTTTTAAACATCTGTATTGCATGGGCATATCTTTTATAAGTTGCGTACATAGTTATTGCATGTTTTATTCCCCCTTGTCACTTGTTTTGATATTAGCTAGCTAGGTTCTCCTGGTGGAATTTTTTCATACCTATAGCTAGCTCTAGCTAGTAGTGTAGTAGTAGTAATATTTATTTATCAATAAGTCAGGTACAATGTAAAACTAAATAAATAAATAAATAATAATAAATATTTTGTTACAAAAATGACTAATTGATAGGAGACACCTATTAGTCGAAGACTATTCTGAAGGAGGCCACCAGTGTTTAATAATTAATGTCCTAAATAATTACCAATAAAAAACAAGTAAAACATTTGTGATAAATTAGGCAATGTAATTACTTAGAAAGATGCTATTTTGAACAAAATATCATTGAACATAGGGCTTCGTTATATTATTCTTTGACATAGATTCTGTGTTTTTATGAGTTCTCGTAGGTTTCCAAGCAAGATATAAATACAACATTTTTGTGTGCTTTACTACAATCAAAAAGTATATATATATATATATATATATATATATATATATATGTTTTTGTAATTTTGAAACTGAAAAATATTATGTTTTATAGAAGCAAACAGAAAAATGAAATACAATTGTCAATTTTGTGAGCACACTTCAGTTTGTTTTAAGTGGCTTATTAAACATATGTGGGATTTCCATTCATTATCTCAAAAGTTTGCTGTTGTTTGTGGCGTTTCCAGTTGCATAAAAAAATTCAGAAATGAGAAAAGTTTTCTGAGCCATCTGAAATTAAAACATGGAAACTTTTACCTTAATCATACAACTGGTGTAACTGATTTTCCTGAAGCAGTGGGTACTTCAAAGCAGACTGAAGATGATGTAAATTATGAGACACCCATCAACAAAGATGCTAATGAGGTTGAATTGGATGATACCTGTTTTGATGATGTATCTGAATGTTCACCACTGTCACTTGATTTCGATTCAATCATTGCTGATATACTAGTCGAACTCAGAGAAAGGTATTATGCAACTCAAAACGCTGTTTCATTCATTTGTGAAAAAGTGTGCAATATTCTTCGCATTGATAGAGAAGTGCACAAAAAGCAAATTGTTAATTCATTATATGATAATCCTGGACCCTTAATTCATGAAGAGACAAAAATATTTCTTGATTGTGAAAGTCCTTTCAAAAAATCGCTTGATAGATTCCGCAATGGGACAGTCTTGACTAACTTTGTTGCAAAAAAGCCTGAGTATGTGGCCCCCAGTGAAGTTTTTCTTGGTTACAGTGACATTGGTTCAAAAGAAACCATGCAATATGTCCCCATTTTCGAGACATTGAAAAGTATGTTATGCCATGAAGATGTGTTGGGTGAAGTTTTACAGCCGGTGACAGTGGAATGTCAGAATGGAAGATTGATCGCTTTTCTGATGGATCATTGCATCAAGCTAATTCCCTATTTTCTCATAAGCCAAATGCACTACAAATAGTCTTATATCATGATGATTTCCAAGTTGCCAACCCTCTTGGGAATAAAACACATAAATGTAAAGTTTCAGGATTTTATTTTATATTGGGAAATTTAAAACCAGAGCACCGATCAAGATTGAAAGACATTCAGCTAGCTTTGTTGTGTAATGCATCGTTAGTGAAAAAATATGGATATAAGACAGTATTAAATCCCTGCATTGAAGACATCACGAAGTTAGAAGAATTTGGAATTGAGATTGAATTTGATCAATCTTTGATAAAGTTTTTTGGACCTCTTTCGATGCTTGTAGCAGATAACCTTGCTGCCCATGCTATTGGCGGATATTATCAGAACTTTTCCACTGTGGAAAGATTTTGTCGCGTATGTAATCGTGTGAAGTCAAGAATTTGTGATATGACTTGCCATGATATTTTGAGAACCAAGGAGGCATACGATGCACAAGTACTGAAAGTAGAAAAAAATCCAGAGCTGACAAAATTGTATGGTATCAAGGAAAGGTCAGTTCTGAACCAGTTAAAATATTTTCATATAACTACTGGTTGTCCTGGAGATATTGCACATGATATTTTTGAGGGTTTTGCTGTGGATTTTGTTTCAATGCTGGTTGTTATTTTTTTGAAAGATAAATTGTTAACAATACCACACATCAACAAAAAGATAAATTAATTTCCATATGCAGAAGTTGATAAAAGTAACAAGCCTCAGATATTGAAAGATCGACCTTTAACCCAATTAAGATTTAAACAAACAGCATGTGAAATGTGGAACTTGCTTCGCTTGTTTCCATTAATGATTGGCAATGATATAGATCATGATAATGCTGCATGGATGTGCTTCATTCATTTTCTAGATATAGTTGAAAGGCTGTGTGCACCATCTTTTAATGAAGAGTTATGTAAACTTGAGGAAGAAATCAAATTTTTTTTCGAAACATTTCTTACAATATTTCCAGATCACTCAATCAAACCTAAAGCACATTTAATCACTCACTATCCAATGAATATTCGTCTATTTGGTCCTCTTGTGAAGACGTTGCGGTTCGAATCGAAGAATGGCTACTTGAAGTCTTGTGTAGCTGCATCACGAAATACAATAAATTTATGCAAATCTATGGCTGTACACCACTAAATGCTGATGTACTTGTCCTCGTTACCAGAGAAGTGTTTTGATTTAATAAATAAAAAGTGTTCGATTTTTGGTGAGTTTATCAGTGAGGCGCGTGGCGTTACTCATCAGGGCCAAAAATACTACAGTGGAGATGCTGTAGTTTTATCATGTTTTGCTGGCAAGGTCGAATTTGGTGAGATTATATCTGTTTTTATTGTATATGATATACCCTATCTTATGTGCAACAAGTTGGAAGTATTATCTTTTGCAAAACATTTCAATTCATTTTCCATGAAAAGAATTCCTGATGTGTATGCGTTAGTCAGGGTTGATGATTTGCATGATTATTATTATTATTATTATTATTATTAACAATTTCTTTTACATTGACGTGTAAAAAAAAATAAAAAAAATTCTAGCTTCTCGGGAAAAGTCGCTAATTAAAGTCAATGAAGAAGGCAATTAATTTAGTTAATTTGACTTCTTTGCTTTGCATACCATCATCCTGAGATAAAGGATGGTTAGACTATAGCTTTTATTTTTGAGATCCTATATATTGCAAGGAAGTGGTATGCCAGAAAATTCGGGAAAAAAAAAACACAACAAAAACAAATCGCAAAATGCTATAAATACTAAATAAAAGTCTGCCTGTCAAATAAAACCTAATCCATTAATATACGGTTTGCACAACCTACAAGGGCAACTTTCTGGATTCCATTTCTTAATTTTTGACTTAAACTCTTGTAACGTTTCAGATGTTTTTATATTTGATGGTATCATCTGCCACAATTTTGGCGCAAAATTTGAGATAGTTTCAGTGCCATAAGTAGACGTTTTTGCTGTGCGATAGCAAAGTTCTCTTTCATTTCTCAAATTATAAGTGCTACTACGGAACAGAAAAATATCACTTATTATATCAGGTGAGAGTTTGTTTTTAGCTTTATATATTTCTATAGCTAGTGTTTCAAGATTTTTTTCGTGTATCGTTTTTGATTTATCTCTATGTAACAGTTCCTTAAATGTTGATGTATGGTCACAATAGATTATTCGAAGTGCTCTTACATGCAGATTATTAATTCTGTTATTCAATGTTCTATTGTGGAACATCCATATCAAAGGACAGTAACTGAATTGAGAGGTAACAAAAGCCTTCATAATAACTCTTCTTTTTTGAGTATCCATGTAAGGTGCAACACGCGCTAACGCATGTAGTTTTTGGCTGGTTTTCTGACATAAGTCCATTACATGCAAATCAAATTTTAATTTCCGATCAATTTTTATCCCTAACAGTTTCTGTTGGTCACTGTTTTCAATGTACGTGTCTCCAACGACAGCTTTTGTATCAAGTGGTAAGCTAGAAAGAAGATGGCTCTTTGCTTCATTGGCTTTCATACCGTTTTCAGCAAACCATATAAACATTCTTTTTGCTGTTTTTTCAAGGTCTTCTACAACTTGATTTTTATCAGACCCATACGTATATGGGGTGTTGTCATCTGCGTAGCTAGCTATATCAGTTTCAATCGTTATCAGAAATAAATCTATCAGGAAAACGTTGAAGAGTAGTGGGCCTAAAATAGACCCTTGTGGCACACCAAATAAGATGTCCAGTAACGTACTAAATGAGTTGTTTATTTTAACTCTTTGTTTCCGGCCAGTTAAATAGCTATGTATTAATCTCAAAGCATCCTTGTCAAACCCATAAGCGTGCAATTTAGCAATAAGTAAATCGTGATTTATACAGTCAAAAGCTTTAGACAAGTCTGTCAATAACGCTGCGTAAGATCCTTTATTATCTAGGCTTTTTTTACATTTTTCGATCATTGCTATAAGGCATTGCTGCGTACTAAAACCTCTCCGAAAACCACACTGCTGCTTGTTAAAAATAGGTTGAAAAAAAGCTTCAATTTGTTCGTATAAGCATTTTTCGAATATCTTAGAGATATTAGGCAGTATACTGACCGGGCGGTAGTTACACTTGTCCGTACGGTCCTCCTTTTAAAAAACTGGAATGACGTCTGCGTTCTTAAGGCTTTTTGGAAAATTGGATTGGTCGATGTTATAATTTATGCTATTGCACAAAACATTTCCAAAAATGTCAGAATTTTCCTGTATTATTTTCGTTGGAATGTCAGACTGCTGTGTAGTTTTATTTTTATCCAAATCTTTAATTTTTTTTGTAACATCAGATAGGCTGACTCGTCTAAAAGAAAGCTTTTTTCCCGACTCGCCATAAAACTGTTTGATTTTGACAACACTTGGATGATTAGCAAATTTTGATAACGAGGTCTCAATAGATTTATCATTAAAAATATTATCATTTTGTGGATTTTCATTTAGCTTGATTCTAAGATTGGGAACAAGGTTGCAAAAATAATCATTGAAAATCGATGCTATTTCAAGGTCATCAGTGATAGTTTTTCCATTTTCAACTAATGTTATCAGCTCTTTGTTTTTGACTTTCTCAGTAAAGCAAGGTTTAACTGTATTCCAGAATTTTTTATTATCTGTAACACTTTTAATCTCTAAATTGTTATAGTAGGTTTCTTTACTTTTTTGTACTAGTTTGACACATTTATTTCTTTGCTTTTTAAAAGCAGTTTTATTTTCATCGCTTTTGTTTTTTAAGTATTTATTACTTAGTCTAGATCTAGTCATTATTGCCTTATTTAACTCTTTATTCATAAAAGGTGCTTGGTTGGTTCTCAAATATTTCGTTTTCTTTGGAGCATGTATATTAAGAGTGTTCATGACTTTGTTCAAAGATGCTTCAAGATCAATACCTAAGAAATCGGTTTCATTTAACGATTTAAAAAGGTCCCCCCGGAAAGTTTCATGGTCAAATTTTTTGTAGTCCCTATATTGTTGTATGTTCGGTTTACCCTTTTTAAATTTAGTTTTCATAAAAGTCACAGTCATCTTGTGGAAGTCAGATAAGCCTGTTTCCACAACATTAGTGTGTTGAAAGCTTGATGATTTGTTAGTAAGGATCAAGTCGATGCAAGTTGGGTTGCATTGGCTTTTAAAACAAGTAGGCTCTTTTACAAGGTTATGCAAACCATACATTTTTGCAAAATCAGAAAGTGGAATTTCGCTTGGTTCAGCATTGAAATCACCGATCACAAGAAGATTGTCATAAGTAGCAGAATGTTTAGCAAGTTCCTCTTCAATATATTGCAAATGTTTTTTCAAATTTTGTTTATGAGGGTTGTATACGCAACAGAGGAGCCACTTTTGTTTCCGCAGATTTATTTCCACTAATAAATATTCTGCATGGTTTTGAAATTTACAGGTAATGGGTCGGGATGGAATATCTTGCCGTACATACAGCAGAATACCGCCACCGAAACAGTCTCGGTCTAGCCTGTATGGTTTGGTATAGCCATTGATAAAAAATTGTGCTGTGGGAAAAGAGTTGTCGATTTTAGACTCTGAGACCATCAAAATGTCAAGATTACCATCTACAGTCGCAGAAAGCATCTCAAATTTGTTTCTTATTGAGTTGATATTTATATGCCCAATAGCTACTCTATGAAGGTTTTTAATGCGCAAGTTATTTAATCTCGTATGAGCGTTTAACTCGCAGGGAATAGAATTGGAACTTGCAAAACACTGTGCTGGCTCAGAGTTGTTATGACTTTGTTCGCAAATTTCAGAACACCATGATGATACATAACTATCGTTAGTGTGATCATTGTGTAAAAAATTTGTAATTTGATTTTCATCCCCGTTTTCAAACACTTCTTTTTCAATTTCATTTGAAGTGCTTAACGAGGGTAAAAATCAGATTCTGCTTAGACCATCAACAAAATTTAAAGCCAAACGAGCCAAACCCCTACTATTCAAGTGAAGTTTACCTTGGTTGAGACAGTCTTGTTTCATATTGCTGTTATCAATAAATATTAAGTTTTTCGATTGACATAGACTTTCAATTCTTTGATTTGTGTCACTAATTTGTTTATTATAGTTGCCATCATATCTATTTACGATTCCAGAAATAAGAATTTCTATTTTCTTATCTTTATCAATTTCGCGAATTGTGTGGATAACATTCTTCAGCTTTTTTACTGTGCCAATCCCGTTCGTAATATCATTGGTTCCAGAGTGAATAATAATTGCATCCGGAAGTTTTCGTGAGTATGGCTTAACATGATCGACAATATCTTCAGTTGTAGCACCAGGCTGACAACGAATTCTAACAGAGTCTGTCTTTGATATTCCGTATGGTCGAATATGTTTTACGATTGAATCACCTACCACAATAATCTGTTTCCTTTCGTTTGATGTTATATTCAGATCAAGGTTTCTGTGTTCGTCGTGTGTACTTTTTTTGACGTCGTTAACATTTTTTTGATTTTTCTTTCGAGTTGTGATGTTAGCATCACCTAATTGATCATTTGAATTCACGAGAGTTGGCCGGTCGTTATCTTTCTTTTGTGTGGAGATATCGACACTTAAAGGTTGGTTAATCGTTTCTTTTGTATTATCATAAGTTGTCAGTTTAACATTTTTAAAAGTTTTCGACTCCGTTGCCATAGTAATATTATTCTGTGAAGGCGTCTCTGCATTTTTTGTGATATAATTTTCATCAGTATTTTTTAAGAACAATCGCAGGATTTCGTCCTTAGAACTCAACTGCTCCCTCAGAAATTGAATTTCCTTCAATAGGTGATCAATAAGAACTTCATTCTTACCGTTAATGATTTCACTCACGTCTTTTAAAATTTCAAGCTTCAGTTCTCGTTTTTCTGATTCCAACAACTTTTTGTTAATTATTTTTTCAGTCGAGCTGATGAAATTTGCTGTATTAACTAAAGTGGGTGACATACTTTGTTAAGTGAAGTCCATTGGATTCTTTTCAAGATTGTCTATAAGTTTTTTGATGTTAATACTGTTTGTGGATTTGTTCGATGTTACCTCCATCTTAAGTTTTTTTATCTGTCTGTTAAGTTTCGTGATTACCACCCTCTGGGTATTTATCATTTGGAGCAAATGTTCATACCTCTTTATCACTACATTCAATGCACCAAATAATATATAATAATCTACAACTTTTTTGTTATGTTGTATATAAAATGTTAAGATAATAGTTTAAAAATGTTAGAAGAAAGAGAGTATGCTTAATAATACTGTGTTCCTACTTTTTTTGGAGTAAATTGAGAAGGTGTTTTTTGTTTGTTAGTTTTACTATTGACATTTTGTGACTTTGGTTAAAGTAATTGAAATTCACTATTTTGCAACCTTTTCCTTGTGTCAGATATTGACATCTTTGTGGTCATACTGTTTTTTGACCAGTATCTCTATTGAAAATCTGTATCTTAACATTATTGTTATTTATAGTGCATAAAAATGGTGTTATTTGACACAGAAATAATCTTGTTGGTTGAATATTTGAACATGAGAAAACGTATTGAAGTTTTTGATACTGATGACTTAAAAGAATTAATTGAAACAGCCTTTTCTGCCAGTCCAGTGAAGCTTTCCCAAGAATACCTTGTGCAATATTTTGACAGTGAAATCCAAGATTATTTAGATCTTGATGACGAAAAGGTCCTGGAAGTAAACAAAAAAATAAAGATTCTCCCAGTTGATGATGTTTCGTTGAATGAGTCTTTGTCACGTTCGTTTAACGAACCATGTGCAGCACAGCCTGACATGAACAAGGAAAATGATGAATCTAGCAGTAAAAATGAAAAATTGGTAAAGGAACCTGACGAAAATGTTGAAAAATTATCTACTTTTAGTTGTGGTAGCTCTTCCAATACTAAGCCATGGCCACATCCATTTATAATTAAAGATAAAATGGTTCGGCCATCCACACTCAAACTTCTGCAACACAAAGTGAAACTAACTACTGCAGATGTGACATCTCTATTCTCTTCGATCTTGGATGAAGTGATTGAATATAGTAAGATCTTTCAGTTGTTAATATTTTTAGGTGTTTTCATTCATATTAATTTCCACTTTTTTTTTCAATATAAGCACTCCAGTAGTTATACGTGCAAGCAGTCAGTTGGTATAATTTACAGAAATTTTCATCTAAACGTCTATTTCTGGTAAAATGGGGTATGCATGTGGTGAAACTCACACACAGTGTTCTGCATGTGCATTAGCGTGTGCTGTTTCAGTCTAATAAATTTTGTAGTTTTACGGATGCTATCAGTAGCAGGCATCAAAGATTTTTGAGTGTGCACTTGCTATTGCACACGTCTCCTGAAACAGACTGCAAGGATATAAAAATGCTGTTTAACATTGGTCAATATTTTTAGCTATCCAACACCATGGCAATACATGGAACTAACAATGGCGATTTTGGTGAAGTGGCCTCATCTGATGAATGCATATCCAACAGAATTGGATGCTAAGGTAATGTTCTAACATGTTAGTCTCCTTTGAATCCTTGGTGTAAACTTAATTATCAGCGTTTGCTAAAGTGTAAGCACTGCATCACTCCACGTTTAAATTTAAGTGACTCGTGTACCTCTCAAGTGAATGACTGATTATCTGAATTCAGCTCTGGTTTATAATATGTTGCATGGCCTACATGTGAGATAATAATGATGGTAGCAGCGTACCCATAATGTTTTAAAATTTATACCTTTTAGTGGGCATGGAAAAAAAAAACTGAGAAAATTTTTCCGTAATACTAGGAAGCGGAAATGTGGACAGCTTCCTGAAATAATCTTAATGAAAAGCAAGTTTTCTAAGCAACCAAAAAAAGATGCTGCTCATGAAATTGAAGGAGCTATTAGAAGCAGCAATGTCTGGGGTGTTAAAAACCACCTACCAGCTTGTGATCCAGGAGAAGATGATAGAACCATGGAGATGCATAGACGAACCCTTGTCAAGCAGTATAATGTGCATCATTATAACAGAAAGATGTCAGTATTACAGGTTGCTATGAATAAAACATTTTCATGGCGGAGGAAATTGATTATTGAAGATGGGTGTGTAGCGGAATTATTTGATAAGTTCCCCCTGTTAAAAGAACCTCGACAGGTAAAAAGCATTCAAGTTACAGATTTATATTATATTTTCATCGCCTGAACCATGTAAGATTTATAAGGAATGTTATATTTTTGGCTCGACTGTTATTTCTAACAATCGGATCTATTGTTTTTAGCAAATATTTGAGCCTCATATTCTTATAAAATGTATTCCTAGTGCAAAAACTGGTGGTTGCTTTTTTCACGGTGAGCCAGTAATTTGTTCTGTGCAGGAAAATATTTAGGCTTTTTTTTTGTGTAGATTATTGATGAATTCAAGCGTTTAACTGAGTTGGATGTTGACCTCTGTTTTCAACAGCATTTATCTAAAAATGCAGCAAAAATCATCAGATTGCAACCTCCTAAGCTACATATTGATCCTAATTTGATGGAGACAATTAGTTGTGAAGCTACATGTGATGGTGAGATGCACTTTTTTCCTTTTTACCAATTTGGAAATAGTCTGGCAATCCCTTAATGAGAATTCATGTGAAACAACAGTGTTTTCGAGAACATTGCAAAGTATATTGGCTACATCTTTTTTTTTTGTAAGAGTCAAACCATTAGCTTGGGTTTTTCTTTTAGAGAAATATCAAATGTCCATGGTACTGCTGCCTCATCTTTTGAGAGAAGATGCATCCAACTTGTTCCAAAATTTTGGCAAAAAGACCTTTGTCCAAATATGTGCTACTGGTCATGTTCCTACGTTATCAGATGTGTTTAGGACGGGTGCAACATATCGTGTCGTGATCGATGGTAATGAGACGGATGCGACTGACAGCCTCATTATGGCTTTCGAAGTAGTGTTCGCCCTACATTACTTGTTTAACCTGGCTTATCCTACATGCTTAGAAGCCTTTTTCAGTTTTATTCAGAAACATATTATAAAATTAAAGGATGGTACAGCACCCAATTCAAAAGCGCTGAAGCTAATTTCTAAGTTAAACGAAATATAATGTTTTTTGGTTTTTATCTTTCACCTTAACTCTGTTTATGCAAAAACGAATCACACTTGCTCTATTACGCGTGGTTGTCATTAATTTCGTTCAGTTTGAAATTCTGATCAAACATCATTTGAGATTTTCTTAAAACTGTCCGTGTCAAAATAGGGTTTTTTAGGTTGTATTTTGCAGACCAGAATATCCAAAAAAACCAACAACTCGTGTGGTTCCCCTGTAAATTTTTTCATAAGAAAATCTTATACAATTGGATAGATCTCGAAGTGAAGATGAAAAAATGGTATATCTAAAATTTACTTGTTGCATTATCGGGATAATAAAGTCTGTTTAATAAATGACCAAAAGGGCTTATTAGTAAAATTATTCCAAAAGTATTTATTGCAGATTAGTATATAGATTATTATATTAGTGTATATTATTTATTTTTCAATTATGCCGTAGATAATTTTTATATTAAGGATACATGAAACATATTACCCATGTTGAGAAGAGTGTCTATATTTCCTAAACTGCGAAATAAAAGTATATATTTTCTGAAAGCCACATAAATTTCCTATCGAATAGTGTTATTTTTGTCATAAAATAATAAACTGGGAAAACGTAAAAAATTATCGAACACATTTTTCGAGTTGCCAACTTTCGAGTCTAAAAGGTACAGGCATTTAAAGCTTATCGCAAAAAATCACACCATTTAAATCTACTCCAATTGAGTACTAAAATAGTGTCTGGGTTTGGCTTTTTAGGGTGTAGTTCTGAATTTATATCGAAAGGTTGCTTTTCGAGCTTCTCTGTTGTTCTTTTTACCTTCACACTGTGAAAATATCTTAACAATTTATTTTTAAGAAAAAAACAGACATTTAAAATAAATATTCTATGAATTATAAGCTTTCCAATGATATAAAAATCAAAAAATTGACGAAAATAACGATTTTGGTGTTTCATGTATCCTTAAAATTGTATCATATTCCATGAAAGATTCCTATTTTTTTAACATTAACATTGTGACTTATTAACTTATTTATTCTATGAAAGATTCCTATTTTTATGCATATATTTTTTCTTTCAATGTTATACTTTACTAGAAAAAACTTTGCACCAACTTTAGGTAGGGTAGTCATAAACTAGGTAAAGACAGTCATTTGGATTAGGTAAAGACAGTCATTAGGACTAGGTAACAGCAGTCATTAGGACTAGGTAACGGTAGTCTTTTACAAAAGACTCACCACGGTAGTAGAAATTACTACTTGACCTGAGTATATTCGACTTACTAAAGGTTGTCAACCCGACTCACGAAAGGTCGTCATTTACGAATGACTACCTAACGTCGTAATTCTTACTCACAATTGTGTATAATTTTGACTCTCTAAAAAGAGTAAATCTGACTCACGAAAGGTAGTAATAAAAACTCATAAAAGGTAGTCCCGATAGGCACTGTAAAAAGACTACCTTTCGGTATTCAATTTTACTACCTTGCATCTCTCAGTGTATAGTCATGTTTATCTTTAATTTAATTATCCTTTTTTCTACAGTTGAAAGGACCTTGGATTTCGAAATGGGCGAACAGGTTTAAGCACCCTCACGGGTGGGCCTTCGTTATGTGTATGATAAAATATGGTTATCGCCTATGTTTTGTCAAAAGAAAAATCGGTCTAGTTTGAAATATAAAGAATTTGTGGTATAAAGTATTGAGAAACTATTTTTCGAAGGTTGTTTTGAATGTCTAGGATTCCTTATTGTTGCAATCCATTAACTGCTGTAGAAAGAGAACAACTTTGTCTCTTTGTGGATCTATGTCAATAGTTATTTTGATTTTTTAAAATTTATATACGAAGACTTTATATCAAAGTATTCACGACGACGACCAAAAGTATTAAGAATTTCATGAAATTTTACTAATGGGTTCACTCAATCATTATTTTTTTGTTTCACCATTCTGATTAGCAAGCGCTTACTGCACATGATCCAAAGGCGTACTATGCATATGTATGCGGTAAAAATCTGCATGTAGCAAAGTTAAATATTAGAACGATCTTTTCCGAGCCAGACTTTGGATTTTTGTAGAGAAATTCAGTTTCAAGTGGACAAAAATGGCAAATGGTTAAGAATTAACATTGATACCAAATTGATTGGATTTTTGTTACCTTGATTACTAGCACAAATCAAATTCATTTTACATGCATGTAGTTGTAATGCAAATAGCATTTCACACATAGTAGGAAACGTAGCCGTAGGTTATATATATCGCACGACTTTTTACACAGTAGATGTAAAGATTTGAGCATGATGGTATGAGATAAAAAAAGTTGACAGCTGACTGAACAACAAGTTATTATTTTGGAAAAGAATTGTTGTCTCTCCAAACGGTTTTAAATTAAAAAATAGAAAATGTATAAAAAGCGAAAGCATGCCATGGTTTTTAGATAATGCGAACGTGTCGAGGTTTATTGAAATAGGTAGCAGGAAATTTCATTTGTACAAATTGGCGATTAAAATATGTTCAAATTTTAATATAACGTTGCAACCTTCTTGAATCCCAACTAAACTGAGTGACGCGATTTATAACTTTGTCAACACGAACAATTGGAATATTAACGATAAAACCTTGCGTAGATGTACGCAAAATTTGGTAACATTGATCGTTTCTCAGGTGACTTAAATACTGTAAATGTGTTTGATGGTTTTGGGAAATTTATTTGTGTCTTTAATAATCTTAGGTTATTGTTGTAACACTTCGTCTCTCTTTGACACTCGTTGTATGCGATGCACTCTTCATCAAAACACTATTTTCATGAAGAAATAATAACATTGCATGAATATCATTGCAGCTTGGCATAATTTTTGTCTGTCCAGTGTTTATATAATAATTAGCACATTATGGAGCTTCATACCGCGCAGGCCTAGGCACTAGCATAGGGACAAATTTTGATTGTTTTAGGTGTTTTGCTGACGTCAGCAGTGCTTAAACAGCATGAAAAGTGGCAGAGTTGAAATCCTGGTCAAAATAATGTATGGGAAATTAACAGATAATAAAATGCAGACTACCTATATAGAAGAAGAAAGTTAACAGTCAAAGAGAACTGATAATTCGCCCGTAGCAGGATAGTTAGTCGACGCTTATACGGCTATAATACGGTGGAGATCTTTTTCGCTTAAATTTTTTTAATATGTTTATATTGTAGTGTATGCTACTACGTCTTTTCAATGTTTTTTTCCATAAACCCAGCGTTGTCGTTTTAAGAGCATTCATAAATTGAATCAGCTAATTATATATACGCTATATATAATTAGCAGTAACAACCGCCATATTTGTTATGAAGAAGCTGAGGCCATGCAGGGACAGCAATGTCGGTTAATTAACCGGTATCAGTTCGAAAATGAATATCTTTTATGCACAGTCGTTTCTTGTTATTTTTTTTATTATTTATTTTATTATCGAGGAAAAGTGTGGAAATTAAACAAATAAGATCTCTACCGTATAATTAGCCGCACAAGCAGCTAATTTTACTGTATGTGCCGTATAATTCTTCTGCATGGCTAACTGTCCCGTGCAGGCTAATTATCAGTTCTCCCTTACTGGTTAAGTTATGATTATGGCGGGAATTATATGCAATTCTGTACACATTAGAAACATTCAAAACCATATTGAAAGGAAAAATTATAAATTGGAAATCGACAATTTCGCAGCTACTATAATAACAAAATCAGGTAGTGCAAAATCCCTGCTACAAGAAATAGCTGAACGTATTTTCAAAATCGGTTTTGATTATTCTATCGATATCAATATATCATGGATATCATATCATGAAAAGAAAATCGTTTGGCAGATAAAATAAGTAAATATTTTGACTACGATGATTGACAAACTACAGAAATGTGTTTCAATACACTGAACAGATTATGGGGCCCCCTGACAATTGACCGATATGCAGGTCACGAGAATGCGAAAACGCCAACATTTAATTCACGATTTTGGTGTCCCAGAACAGCGATTTTCGATGCGTCCACTGTCGCGTTGGGAAATGAAAATAATTACTTAGTCCCGCCTACGTCATTAGTGAGAAGAACTTTAAGTCACATGGAAGCGTCGAAAGCCATAGGTGTGCTAGTTGTTCCATTTTGTTCCATCAAAGACAGTAATTTTATGACGGTTACATCATGAATTGTTACGAAATATATAGGTCAGCAGGATTGCAGATCCCTACTGCTGGGGAAACACAATCGTGAAAAGTGTAAACAGAGGGCAGACCAGCTCAGTTTAAGGGGAAGGTAACATTAGCAGAAGTGCAGATGGCTACTGGATATTAACTTTGGTTCGCTTAACCAATTTTTTTAAGTAATGTAGAATCAGCAAGAATGCAGATGTCTACTGCGCATTGAAACGACTGTATTAGGATTATATGTTGTCTGTTGTGCAAAACGTAATAAAATTAGCAGGATTGCTTAGTTTAACAAGGTTGGTTAGCAGAATTGCAAAAGGCAGGGGTTGTACTAAAAGATGAGTGTAAATGCATAATAATTATATTTATCCTCTGAATTTAGACTTTGTCAAATCTTACGTTGAAAAACAAACTCCTGGAAATGCCAATAAAGAGCTTAAAGTACTAGCTGATCAAATTCCAAGTGTTTTGGGAAAATGCCGAGAACCAAATACTTTAAAGAAGTATACTTGTTATTTTTACCTTTGGAAAGATTGGGCCGAGCGCTACTCTTAAAAATGTTTCCCAGCCGACGAATTCCAGGTGGCATTATTTCTGTTGAGTTTTATAAAGGTGATGCGTCTGTTAGTACAATCGAAAGCTGTTTCTATGCCACAAAATTTCACCACAACATCATTTCATGTCATGATTCTTGCGCAGCTACTATCGTTAAAAACATGCTTGAGGCGGCAAAGAAAATAAAGAAGCAACAAGTGAAGAAGACAGATCCTATAACAGTAGAACATCTTAATTCGATTTTTAATTATTTGGGAGGTGAAAATGCTGATTTAAAGAATTTAAGAACACTAGCGATATGCTTGATAGGATTTAGTGGCTTCTTAAGATTTAATGAAATTGTGAACTAAGTCGATCTGACATCATTTTCTTTAACACGTACATGACACTTTTCATTAGCAAAAGCAAAACCGACGTTTATAGGAAAGGTTCAACAGTGTTTATTGCATAAAATAATTCTGTGTGTTTAGTAAAAGCAGAAATTGTTGAAAATTCGGAAAAAAATATTTTTCGAGCAATAACCGCAGGAAATAAACAGTCCCTGAGAAAAACAAACAAACCTATCTCGTACACGAGAGCAAGAGAAATTTTTATAGAAGTGATTAAGGATATAGGCTTAGATCCAAGAAATTTCGGATTACACAGCCTTCGTTCAGGCGGTGCATCTGCAGCAGCTAACAGTGGATTAATGATCGGTTGTTCAAACGACATGGACGTTAGAAGTCAGACCAGGAAAAAGACGGGTATGCTGAGGATAACATAAGTGCTTTACTCTCTGTATCTCAGACATTAGGACTTTGAAATTACCCCTACTTTTAAGCACAGAATACCGAAGATGATTCCACTCACTAAATTTTATTTCTCGAATAACATCCTAAGTCTTGAAGAGATTACGTAGACAATAAGGCTCTTATTTTCGGTTGAACAAAGTGAATAAGAAAGCAATGTAACTTATTTTCGTAGTATTCGAGGCAAGTTACGCATGCGCCTGATAGCACATGCTTGAAAAGAGCTTTCCCACCCATTTTTACTCACAAGTCAATTCTATTCGTATGGGTTAGACGACCCGCTCACCCTCCCTTGTAAGTTGAGGAAATTACTCAGAAAGTAATATTAAGATTGGCTGAGTGACATAGAATCTTATACCTATCTATACGGTTTCTTCCGGAAAAATAAGTGAGTAATAGATTAGTAATAGAATAGTTTAAAAGTCAATAATGAATGATAGCACTACGAAAAATAGTAAAAATTGGTCCAGCGTGAGAAACTGCGTGACTTCTTTTAAAAATGTCAGAAATATATGGGCATTTGGAGTAACGTTAGAATGTGGTATCTAAAGGGCAGTTAACAGTCAGCGCATTTGTCAATACAGCGCACAATCCGTGGGCTCCATCTGGGAGCGTAAAGCCGCTCCATTTGCAATCGTAAAATCGCACAATTTGCGAGCGTAAACCGGTCAATTTGCGAGTGTATAACCGCTCAATTTGCGAGCGTGTAACCGCTCAATTTGCGAGCGGAAAACCATTCAATTTGGGAGCTTAAAACCACAAAAAGCATCTAGAAAATTTAACATTGCTGTGAAAAGGAAATCAGTCTTATCAGTTCTGTTCCTGATTTTCCTCTCAACCTTTTTAATAGTTTGTCTCAGGTATCCATTTGCAAGTAAGGCGTTGTTTATATGAGAGAACTCTTTCTTTCAGTTATTCTCTCCACTGACTACATTGACTGCCCTGTCCAGTAATGACACTACACTTTCTTTGCAGGACATTTGGTGATTAGATGTGTAGTTGAGATATTGATCAGTATGAGTTGGTTTGCGGTATACTGATACTGATAAGTTACCACCGTTGCGAGACACTAGCGTGTCTAAGAAAGGAAGCGTAACGTTCTTCCCGTATTCAACTGTAAATTGAATCTTTGGGTGCAAATTACTAACATGTTAATGAAATGCGCTTAGATGTGCTCTTTTAATTATTAAAACGACGTCATCCACAAATCTTTTGCAAACTCTTGGAGCGTGATCTGCAGTTGTTAAGGCTGTAGTCTCACCAGCCTGCATATATATTTCAGCTACCTCAGAGGAAGTTGGGCCACCCATAGCCACACCGTCAGTTTGCGTAAAGAAGTTACCGTCAAATAAGCACAACTTCGACAAAGGACATTAGTTTGTCTATAGGGATATATATGTACTTTATTCATTCCCTATTTCACCCGAGAATATTGTGTTGCTCATTGTAACGGCATAAAATATTTTGAAACTTTCATTTTTAGGAACCTGCAGGAAATCCTTTTTCCCGTCTTTTCGGAAATGATGGATCACTTGAGACATAAAATTAATGGCCATTTGACTGAAAAGGTAAACATACAACAAATTTTGTGTCACATAAATAGTGCGTATTTTTCAAGAGTTTTTCTCTTATTTATAAAATCTGGTTCTACTGGTTTGAAAGAATCTGAGAGCCAGTTTACGCGTCAGGTGGCAGAGACGATGATGCACAGTGAAAAGACGGCAGGGTAAAGACGTCAACATCAGTTGGCAGTAAAGCAATACTTGAGCACTTCTATGGTTTATGTAAAAAACCTTCGCCAAGTAATGCATTACCAAATGCACGCAACTTATCACCTAGGAAAAGGTGGAATGACAAGGAGCTAAATCCGCTAAACAGTATATTTGGAAATGACTTACATCTTATAAGCAAAAAAAGAAATCTAGAAAAAATGGACAAATTAGATCTGCAGGCGTCACCAAAGCAAAAATGAAGCAAAAGTGAGTAGCTTGACAAGGTATAAAGGGCACAGATCTAAGATATGTATATATCTGTGTTTAATCAGAGAAAGCGTTTTTTGGCGTTCTCGTGGAAAAGTACGTAAAAGTTTTCTTTCTTTTTTGGCAATCAAAAAGTTGGATAACTCTATATGAGTAACTATTAGCATCTTTTCCCTGTAGTATGTATGTTGCGTGCGAAAATATATAACCCATTTTTAGATACAAGAAAAATAGTTTTTCGATGTCATAACTCAGGAAAATGTTTTTAAATCCCGACGAAACCTTTACGGCACTCAAATTAGCCCCATTTCCTGTTTGTAATATAATTGTTGATTCTGTTTGTTTAAGTGTACGTTTCACACTCGTGTCACTATTATAATTCCTCATTAAATTGTATTTAAACTAGTACTATTTCAAGAAAGTCACTGTGATCGGAGCATGACGAACATCTGCTGACTACGAGAGAAGAAAAATGTATTAAGAGGGGTCCGCTTACTCCTGATATAATTGAGAACGAGTTAAACATTGTGAGAATTCAAAAAAGTTTACCACAACATAAAACCGTGCAAGAGTGAATTATGAAAGAGCTTAAAGAAGCAAAAAACACTAACATTTATTATCAACAATCGTGTTGAAACTTTATTTTCATTTTTTGTTTTTTGTGTATGATGATGGAGTGACAAAACAGCTGGCTGTTGCGATATAATTTGTCTAATGACAGCTGGTTAATTATTATCCAGGTTGTAACCCTCTGAAGATTCTGCATAATAGCAAAACCCTTCCTTTTAACAAGGACTCTCTTAGGAAAAATACAATGACCATTAAACAGGACGCGTAAAACAGTGGTATAGCACAAAACACTAAAAAAACATACATATAAAGACAAAAAACAAATAAAGACAACACACAATACAATTAGGCAATTCAAACTGAATTAATAGGCACACGTGAAATAAATAAAAATTATTATGACAAAACTATACTATAAATCTTAGAATAATTTCTAACGGAACAAATGCAAACTAGAGCAGGCAACGATCTGTGCGCCAGGAGTTGTGAACCTGGCTGTAGCTTTACACATGTTAAAGGCGCCTAACACTTAGCCTTACACAGATCATTGCTGCGGTGGGTCAACCTTATGACAGTACCAACCATGACTGGGGTGATGTGCGTGGGCGTCAAGCCACAAAGACAAGACAAAAAGTCTAGCCCCTTAAGTACTTTAAGATAAGCCTCGTGTATTTTGTAAGTACCAATTAGTTTTATTTGTCAAAATAGCTTTCTGACACCACCAGCTATGTGTACAGCGTTTTCTTCTGGGGTCTCTGTGGCCCGAAAAAAGGCTGGAGAGAGGTTAATACGAACATCTCATATCAATGTCAATATCAATATTGATATTATTTTGAAATTGGCTGCAAAATCCCTAAAATATTTTATAGTATCGACTATTTTATTTTAACTTTTAGATGTTGAGTCAGTGGAAAACAAAGGTAAGAAATTTTTTTTTAATGTAACGAAGAAAAAGTCATCATTCCTAAATATATTTTGTTACAAGTTATGTTCTCAATTATTACATTTACCATAGTAAATTTTTTTGAGACAACTAAATTTTGGTAAAACCACATTATTTCTTTGTTTAGATTACCTAACATGGAAACAGTTTCGTGCATATAGAAAAAATCATCCAGGCCCTACAAGGAAAAGAAGCTTTAAAGCCTGGACCTCCAAAGGAGGTCAAGACCACAAAAATTTTAAATGGGAAAAAAGGGAGAAAAAAATACCACACCATCCACCACAACACCGATACCAACCACCACAACACCGATACCAACCCTACCAACCTCCACCCACGTATTCCGCTAGAAACCTTGTAATTCAAATAAATCAGGGTAGCACCGAACAAAAGTTTAATTAGGTGCTCCATAAATAATTGTTTGTAACTAAACATGCGAAAAGGAGGTGCTAATATTAATGCAAGCGTTGCGAGTAGTGCAGGTCTTCACACAAGTGTTGAATAATCTACCAAGAAATTAAAGGTTAAAGACAACTCTGGTATGAGATTCTCAAGAATCTCTAGGGCATCTTACTGAGAGAACGGATTAAAAGCAGCGCCCCTTGCATTGTAGAGGTTACGCTTGCGGAATCATACATCTGGTTGGCTTGACAATTTTTCAATTGAGGAATGAGATAAGCCACTTAACAATGCTCAAGATAATGTCACAAAAATGAAATTGAAATATGATGAAAGAAAGAAAGCCGTTATTGAAAAGAAACACAACAAACTGGTTCACAGAATAAGAAAAGAGATGCTGAAGCTAAACTCAACATGAAAAAATAGGAATTATTAACGCATTACAAAGCCTAAAAGATAAAGCATGGTTATCTGTTGAGGATGCTTCCAATAAATTACAAAGTTTTAGTAAAAGATACATCATCTGCAGGATGTGAAGGTACCTCCAATATGTTGCCAGAGTGAGAAGAATGAAAATTACAAAGTGCACGCACAATGATAAACTCGACCAGTTAAGTCTTAATATTTAAAATCTAGGGGTTTTGCTCCTCTAAAAATATGTTCATATAATAGAACACAACTCTTTCTTTTCCAAGGATAAAATTGGCACAAAAATTGCAAAAACAAACAGACAGAGAAAGAGAGAGAAGGACAAGACTTCTTTAAAGGGCACAAGGGTTTCGCCTCATATTCCTGAACCAAGGTACCCAAAATGTCTAGCTGAGTCATGAATTGATGAAAAGGTTTACAATACAGCAAGCTGCACTAAAGTATCTCGTCTACAGGGACGGTTGGTGTAAATAAAATTGGGCTTAGGCTTCCAGACGTTGCTGAATACACTTTCTTGCTTATTACAAGCATGAGTACTGTCCAACTTGGACCTATAACTATTCTCTGAGAAAATCGTAAAGAGAAAAAACAATCCTTCAATCACCAACAATACAACACAAGACAGAGCTAACAACATAAACGGACTGGTTACAGAACATACACAAATAGAAAAAATGTATATCTCAAAAGTATATAATATAAAAAAGAATTATATAACAACCCTCCTGTGCGCCAGAACTTGTGACTCTGGCTGTAGCTTTCCACATGTGTTACAGGGCCCCAACACTCAGCCTTAAACAGGAGGTTGTCATGACAGGACCAGCCTGTACATATTTTGACTAAGGACAGCAGGGTTGTCAAGCCTAAAGACCAAGTTAGTAAACTTGGGCACCTTACTGAACTGGGGTAATAAGTGGGGTCGTTACACCCAAAGACAAGCTGAAAGCAAACCCTCTTGCTAAGCTTCTTTTAAGTTACCAGAGAAGAGTGAGCAGAACTCATTACCCTCTGGGTATTGACGGTAAACTGGTTCGAATGAACTAGCTGGGGTAATACAAAACCGCTCGGATTTACCTTTTCCTCCCCCATGGCCCTGGAAGTACAGGTTTTATAAACGTAATGATAAATGTAAGAGAAAGAAAGAAAAAGCGGATCAACAGCGAACGTAACACAGAATATAACATGAATTGTTGTTGAGAATAGGTAGAGAGCATTTGCAAACCGCGCTATCGTTGCAGTGGTACCAAGAATTTGTGGCAGGATCCTTAACATAAGCCAAAAAATGACTTGCGGCTAACGTACCAGAGTGATTAATTGTTGCTAACAATGAGTAGTTCTGATTAAACATTGTATCCGTATCGCTGACCAGAGCTAGTTGCAGGAGAGAGTCACGTAAAGAAACACATTCAACAACTCTGTTTTCTTTCACCAGATGTTCATCATGTTTCAAAAACCTTTTAAGATGCAGGAATAAGATTTCACTACTCCTGCTGATTTGCGTTTCTCTAGTACTCCCTCTATGTGCAAAGAATTGCGGACAAAACCACTTGTTTCCATCGGTTAGAATTTCCGGTTCTAAAAATTTGCTGACACAAGACTGGATTTTAGATGTCATTGGCAGTGTTAAAATGTCCTGCATTTCGAGATTTACCGAGGTGCACAGGTGCAGGTGTTACAGCTTACAGAAATTGAGATTTCAGTTGAGATTTTATCTGCAGTGCGTCTTAAGTGCGTCCGAAACCACAATCAAAATCTCTACATCTTGCTGATTATTAAATTGGAAGTCCACTTTCCCATCAGAGTGCATTTGACGTTCAAGGGCCCAGAGAAAATTGGAAGGGTCAAAAGGTGACAATGATTGCTTCAGCTTCGCCATGTTAAGCGAAATAGACCTCGCAATAGGTGACAAATGAAACGATTCTCACCTACTTTGGCACCAGTGTTGGAATGGTACTTAATACTTGCAAAATGGCGTTGGCGTAACAAGTGTTGCCTTTGTTAAAAAAACGATGTTTTTATATACACAAATTGATTGAGTGTCATTTTTATTTTGGCTAATCTTTTTAGAAGGCCCCTTTTGGCGAGATGAAACACCCTTGGTCTCCACATGGATTTGGGTAATTGCATTAAAGAGTCAGTTGACGAAACATTGGATTTACGTGCCAGTCAGATACAAAAAGAAGACCTCATACTGATTTTACCGAGATCATTTGCAGTGCAATAAGCAAGTTTGTTGGTAAAACCCATTCTTTATAAAAAGGCAGTGCTGGTTCTTGCACAATACCCTCTTGCTCCTACTTCTACTGCGAAGAAATCAACTTTCCAGCCATTAACCATAATCACATTCATTAAACAGGAATACTTTGCAACTTTGATGGAGTGCCAAGCATTCATGTTTTCCTCACATGGGCAAGTGAGTTCTACAATAATAACACGCTTAAGGTAGTTTGAATATAGCACAAGGTCCGGTTTAAGCTCAGAAATGGTAATATGGCTAGGAAACACATAGTTCGAGTGTGTGTCAGCAACGATCTTCCAATCTTTGGTCAGGTGCAGTATAGCTGACACTTTAGATTTCGTATGTGCCTTTGACACGGGTCTCAGAAAGGTTATTTTGTGACTTTTTTTAGGATGTTCAGAAGGAAGCTCAAAAATTAACTTCTTCAATAAGTACAGAATCGTGTCTAAAGGTATATCTTCCCTGGGAAAGAGCAGTTTTAGAAGCACTAAGTATGTGCGCTGAAGTGCAAATTTCTTTGTGACATAGGAAACAAGATGGTTCTGTATTTATTTTCCACCTCCTCAAGTTACTTGGTGAGGGCAGAACATCGTAAGTGGATTGCAGGCAGAAAGATAAGGGATTAGGAGGAGTTGCTAGGATGTTCTTCCATGAAAGATCAAACTTTACGTAGTTCTCCCATCTTGTCCATTGGCCCTGCACCTGAAGTTGCAGTGCCTTAGATAGATAGCTTTCCTCGTCAATCACAGCCAATGTAAGTGGTTTTTGGTGGTATTACTTCCACTTTACAATTGCCAAGACCGGTTCGTCCACGCTTTATAGGACCCCTTATGGTTTTGTACTTTAATTCACCCTCACCTATGTCAACTGCATCGCTCACCTTCCAAGAAACTGCCTTTAAAGATGGATTGAGTGTTGACAGAATTGGATCTTTGGAGTGTCGAAAAAGTAGGTGACCACTAATCTTTGCGGATTTTAAAATAGAAGTGAGGCTCTTAATGGGCAGAGGGCAAGGAGAGGAGTCAGCTTATAGGGAGATGTTTGTGATGGAAGGGTGCAAGTTCAGCCATTTTCGTATGAACACTGAAACCTCTTGCTCTAGGCGCCCAGCAACAAACATCGAAACCTCGTATATTAACAGTGGCCACTGAATTCGCGGGATCAAAAGATGTTGCAAGATCCAAAGTTTTTGAGATCCAGTGTATAAGGACTTATTAATGACCCAAGCCCTTCTATCAGCTTTTCTTCCAATTCGTTGATGGACTTCCTGGCTGAGATAGAACAATCAATAATCCAGCCTAAAAATCGTACTGGCGAGGCATGAATAGATGGGATATACTGTGAGAAATCAATGTCGTTTTAGAACAGTCTTTAGCAGGAACTAGACATTTTTTTATCCATAACTTTTCATCTGTCCTACTCTGTACAATCTTGTGTGACTGGGATAAGAAGTGGAGTCGTCATTCTCTAAAGATAAAACCAGTGCAGTCAAACCCCCTTGCTGACATAATTCTTTGTTTTTTTTTTCTTTATGACTGGGGTAATAAGTGGAGTCCTCACTCTCCAAAGATAGGACCTGGTACAGTCAAACCCCCTTGCTGACATAATTCTTTGTTTTGTTTTTTTTTCTTTATGACTGGGGTAATAAGTGGAGTCCTCACTCTTCAAAGATAGGACCTGGTACAGTCAAACCCCCTTGCTGGTGTAATTTTTACTTTGTTAATCGCTTTTATTTTGACTGGGGTAATAAGTGGAGTCGTCACTCTCCAAAGACAAGACTACAAAAAAATAAAATAAAAAATAAAAAATAAAAAAGATAAAAAAATAAAAAAGATAAAAAAATAAGAATAGTCAAACCACCTTGCTGACACAAACCGGAAGTTGTGGTGCAGACTGCAATTTACGTAAGCTCTTCAAGGAAAAGGATGTAAGGTTGTACACTATTTGGCAAGCTTCGTTTGCAGGGGACCACTGCTCTGCCGTTGCAATGAAACCACTTACCATGCACTTGGTTATAAGCAGAGTGGTTAATTACAGCCCTTAAGTTGTAACGCTTGCGACAAGACACTTTACTGTCTACAGTGATAGGTACAGAAACGGTGCCCGGGTAAGATGTGACAGGGGAACAAACCTTAGACACAAGCGCTTTAATTGCAGAACCAAAATTGAACTGCACTCTGCGACCTCTTTTTCAACAGTTGCAGTTTGGTAACTATTTCAGTAGTGACAGAAGTACGAGTTGACACCTGACAATTCTTCACTCTCCAAAAAGTTATCAATTGAAGATTGTACAGGCGATGTCAAGGGCAGTTGAAGAAATGCAGTTACTTGCTCAGAGGTGCTAAAATTATTGCAAGCGCTGCAAGTAGTGCAGATTTTAACACGAGTGTTGAATAATCTACCAAAGAAAGGAAAGGCTAAGGACAACTCTGGTATGAGATACTCAAGAATCTCTAGGGCATCTTGTTGAGAGAACGGATTAAAAGCAGCGCCACTTGCATTAGAAACGTGGCCTTTTAATGCATTTAGAAATGAAGAAGGGTTCACTGGAACCTTGGAGGAGGATATTTGCGTAGAATAATTACAAAACTTTTACCTATCGCCACATTGGAATCATTTGCAGAGATGGCTGTGGCGACTGCGGGTAACACATAAAAACATTGCAAGATGGAATTGATGTAACATGTGTTGCCCAAATTTAGCAAGCCGCTGTTGGTGCCTAGTGATTCTTGTGCAGGCAAGGTAGTGGAGCTTTTTGTAACGCCCTGGGGATTCGTGTCCTTAAAGCTCGTGGTTTAACTTGCTTGTGACTTGGATGATTTCTTTGAAAACAGTTGGTATCAATTGAGCGGTATGATGTCTTCCTCATTGTCCTGCATTTTTCGCTGGTTGAACAGCCTGATGTTCTCAAAGTCATCAAAGACATGGATGCAAAGAAATCTTCTGTTAGTGGTGATTTTCCAGTTTTTATGTTGAAAAAGTTTATTCATATCTTTGTTCCTATCCTCACTAATATTATAAATTTTTGTTTACAGTCTAATATTTTTCCTGATGATCTAAAACTTGCAGAGGTTATACCTGTTTTTAAGAAGGATGACTGTAATGATAAGGAGAACTATAGACCTGTTAGCTTGCTTCCCTGTTTATCAAAAGTTTTTGAAAGAATTATTCTTAATCAAATGCACACTTTTATGCATGACAAACTCAGCCCTCATCTATCAGGCTTCAGAAAGGGTTATAATACACAATATGCTCTCATTCGAATGATTGAACAATGGAAAAGCACACTTGATAATAAGGGTGTAGTTGGAGCAGTGCTAATGGACCTTTCAAAAGCTTTTGATACTATCAACCATGATTTGCTTATTGCAAAGCTGCATGCCTATGGTTTTTCTGAATCTTCTTTATTATTTATTCACTCATACTTGAAAAATCGTTTTCAGAGAACCAGAATAAATTCTTCTTTTAGCGAATGGCTTCCTCTTCAAGTTGGAGTTCCACAAGGATCAATCTTAGGACCTCCTTTCTTCAATTATTCTATAAACGATTTATTCTGGTTCATTATTCAATCATCCCTTTGTAACTTTGCAGATGATAACACCTTATATGCTTGTGAAAATTCATTAGAAGATGTAAAACAAACACTGCTTACTAATTTGGTCATAGTTAATAATTGGTTTTATGAAAATTACTTAGCAATAAATTTGAAAAAGTATCAATATATTGTATTAGGTCATCACGATGAAAGTTTGATATTTAACCATTTGAAAATTGCGTGTAAATCGTCTGTAGTGCTTCTTGGTGTTACGATTGACTCGAGACTAAACTTTCATTCGCATGTCAAGAACATCTGTAATAAGGCTAGTAGGAAACTCAACGTGCTTCAAAGGATATCTTCCTTTTTGACACCCAAGATGAAGCGTTTTCTCTTCAATTCATTTATTTTGTCTCAGTTTTCTTACTGTCCCTTAGTATGGATGTTTTGTGGAAAAGTTGCGAATGATCGAATCAATCGTATTCATGAACGTTGTCTAAGAATCATACAGGAAGATATAAATGGCAGTTACGATGAACTTTTATCTTTATGTAATGTTAAAAATATTCACATCATCAATTTACAGAATTTAATGAAAGAGGTTTACAAATTTTTAAATGGATTGTCACCTCTATATATGAACGAGATATTTTCTGTTAGGGAAAACAAGTACAACCTTCGTTGCTTTAATTTGATCAGGCGACCAACTTGTCGGACAACGTACTATGGCTTAAATACTTTATCAAATATTGCAGGGAAGCTATGGATATCTGTGCCTGACGCTACAAAGAATGCTCCTTCTCTCGAAGCCTTCCGTAGCTCAATAAAATTTTGGGAAGGTGATGTTTGCACCTGTAAAATATGCATGGATATACCATACATATTTTAACTATACTTATTTATTTATTTATTTTTCTTATTTTTTATCGCTGTTTGTCTTGTTTTACGTTTTGTTGTCGATTTAAATTAGTTATTTAAATACTATTGTATCTATCGACGTTAAATAAAGAGAAAATCAAAAAATCAAAAATCAAAATATAGGACACTTTACACGTTTCCTTACTACATTCATCTTTACTTATTATGAACAAGCTTTTTTACACTACGTGTATTTGGAAACCTTTATTGTAACAAACAAACTTCACAGGTGAAGTCTGACAATTATTTTGTGACACATAAAAAACAAGGACATATTAATGGTCTCTGTTAAGTTACCCAAATGTCTTTAATTTTGATCTCTTTTTTACGATGGCCCACAAGGGTCACAGTGCGAGAATTTTTTATACACTGCGCGAGAATTCTAAAATGTGCGAGAATTTTCCACTACACTGCGCGAGAGCTTATAAACTATGCGAGAATTTTTTTGTACACTGCGCGAGAATATTCAACAATGCGCGAGAATTTCCAAATATTGCGAGAAAATTTATATAGACTGGACGAAAAAATATTTTAAATATCGCAGGCCTACATATCATCGATCTGGTCTTTAAAATTAATTTTCTTTCGCGCTTTTTTTCTCTTTTAATGGAAACAGCATGGACTTTCGAAAGCATAGCTCGAAGCCATAATGCCTATACCAACGCACTTGCCATGCATTTCAGTGAGTGTTAACAGTGATCGTGATTCTTTGATATCGCAATACTTCTCTAAAGACATGACAAATCTTGAAATAATATCTTTTCTTGCAATTCATCACAGTATTTACAAAAGTTTGTCAACATTGAAAAGAAGTTTAAGAAAAATGGGCTTGAGACGACGCAATTGGTCAGTACGAGTCCAGAGAGGAAGTGATTCAAGCGATTTCAAGTGAATTGACTGGAAGTGGAAAGTCACTAGGTATTATAGCATGAGTATACGAACAGGACTTAAATTTTTTAATGTCTTGTTCCCAAGCATTTTCTACCAGGCGTGAAAACTGTTATTACAGTTGTTTACTTTTTTTAGGCTATTTTTTATGGCACTTGGACAGGCATGACAAACTGAAGCCCTACGGTTTCAGTATACACGGTTGTATTGACGGGTTTTCCCGCCGATTAATTTGGCTCGAAGTTGGACCCACAAATAAACGACCAGAAGTTGTTGCCAACTATTTCTTAGAAGCTGTAACCCAGTTGAACAGACTACCTACTAGAATAAGAAGCGACGACGGGACCGAGAACAGCATAATCGAGGCCATTCAGATATGCATGAGGGCTGATCACACGGATGAGTATGCTGGTCTCGGCAGTTTCATCGTGGGATCCTCTCCGAACAATCAAAGGATTGAATGTTTTTGGTCGCAGTTGGCCAAGGATAGACCAATGTGGTGGAGAGAGTTTTTTGCAGAGCTTTCTGGGATGGGCTATTTGGATGGTGGCAATGTATTGATTGCTCAATGCGCTCGTTTTTGTTTCATGCACTTGATTCGAAAAGATTTAGATGATATGGCGGTGCGCTGGAATCAACATATCATTGCACCGAGCAGAGGTTCAACCCTACCACGCGGACGTCAGATACCTTACATTTTATACCAGAGCTATACAATAGCAAATCATACAAGAAATTTGTTGACATTAGTGACATCAGCGAATTCAACGATCCTACATTTGCTATTGCTGTTGCAGACAACGAGCCTGAGTTTATTGAATTTGCAGACACAGTCCTTGCAATGAAAGGACACCCAAATGGACGTCCAAGTACAATTCAGCAAGCCTTAGAAATATACTTTCTTTTACTTGATGCTGTAGCAGAATTTATGTAGATAACAATGTAACAAGTTGGTGTTGAAAAATACAGATGTAATCTTGAAATCTTCAATCTTGAAACAAAATGTTTAATACATTTGAAACAGCTGTATTAAAAGTTAAAATAAAAAACAAAATAGAAGAATGGTCCATTATCAATGATAAAAAGCACTGATTCAGCTTCATTAAAAATAAACCATGTAATAAAGATAATGACACAAATTTTCCAAAAAACATATATTGATCTTCTGTTAACTTTTGCAGATCATGGATGAAAAATTCATTATTTTGACGGCCATATGTAAGTTTACCAATTGTGCTTTGATAAAATAGCGATATTAACTCACGAGTAGGACCACCTGTGTCTACACCAGCTTCCTTACCACCCATACTGGTGAATTCTACCTTGAAAGGAGACAATTCAGCATCTGAAAAAAACACCTCCATTTTTTGCATAACATCATTAAACACATCTTCTTCTGATATTAAAAGTTACTTTACTTTTTTTCATGAACTTCGCTGACAAAACATTCAACTCTTTCTCCAAGTTTAATTTTGGTGAATTACTAGATAAAGCTTTAATACGTTGTTCTCGCAAATTTTCGATAGATCTGTCAGTAATATTTTCATTGGATGGTTCTTCGGATGTTGATCCACCTTCAGAGTCAAATGAATTCTTTTGACTATCTTTCTGCAATGACTGTTCAAACTCCTTATCTTGCTTACATCTGATGCAAAACCTGAAGTAAGTGCCTGAGCATGTGTCACAAATTTTTTCTTTTCAAAGCAGGACCAGCAGCAGTAATAGAGTGACATACAATCGTCATTGTAATCATAATCAAAATAATTTTCAAGCTCTGGACCATTATCATTTAAACTAGTTCTCAAAACAAACCATGTTTTTGATGGAAACAAACCCCTTTCTTTAAGATAATCTGGAATACTGTCCCGTAAGTTGACTGTAGTACCGGTAACATCTTCCAGTTTTGCAGTCACTTCTAGTCGGTCTTCATTGAAACAGTTCTTTCCACACACACCAAAATAAACATCCAGACTTTTGGTCAATAAATGCTCGAAAGTTTGATTCTCCTGATTTAAAGCAATGAAACGGCTTCCTCCTCCCTCTGCTTGTTTCACATTTATCCAATTTCCTCCAACCTCTCTCATCCACCTTACTTGGATTCTAATATCCTTTTTATTTGTTGAAGCATTGCCAGCAGCACGAACATTTTTTTGGTTATCTTTGTCAACAAAGTGTTCAATCTGGTAGTGATGTTTCCATGTCTCTTCTGTTCGTTCTTGATATCACTGGATTCTCCATTACAAGCTTGGTCTTGGTCTTGTTTTGACAAAATACTCCTTTCAATTTCTTCTTTCACCTCTTTCCTGACTTCTTCCTTAACTTCTTCCCTCACTAAACGTCTGAGTACAGAATCCATTTTGAATTTGGAAAACAAACAGAACAACTTTGCTCTCACCCCGAGATACCTAAATAAATCCTCCATAAATGGTATGGGAGGCGCTGTGGTGGAGTTCAACCTCGGTTCCAGGATACTGCAGATAAACTTCAGACCAAGGTCTGTAAAATAGCATAAATTTGATTTTCATAAGAAACTTTCTAACACAAATATAAATTCTCGCGCACAGTTTCGAAATTCTCGCGCACAACAGTTAGATTTCTCGCGCAGTGTAGCAGAAAATTCTCGCACATTTTAGAATTCTCGCGCAGTGTATAAAAAATTCTCGCACTGTGACCCTTGTGGGCCATCGTACTTTTTCTAATGCCACTGCATTTGGAATTTTTAGGCGAAGTCCGGTCGAATTACCAAAATTAGTTTGCAAAAAAAACTGAACCTATTGATAAAAGTATTTGCATTAAGTTTATATTATACACTGCTATACTCGTATTCTGGATATCTCGAACAGTTGTATATCAATTCGCGCGTACTCTTCAGGGAAATGTAACTCAAGTTGTTGAGCACGTACTTTATATTATTCAAAAAATCCGCGGAGTAGTAGTAGGAGGAGTCGCGGCTGTAATTAAAACGGGATACGCTACGCTCTCCGGTAATTATACAAAATTTAAGTGACGTTACAGTGTTATTTCCGCTGGAAGTTTGTTTAAGTTCTCAAAAAATCCGACCTAAAGTCTCCGGGGTTGGATTGTTGCACCAGTGACTTAAATACTGCCCTAGTTAATGTGAAAGATATTCTTACGTACCTTCGCAGCCAATTTTATTGATTGCTATGGCGTTTTTTTAGGATTCAGCAATAGACATATTCGTGTAGCAAAACTAATATCGTCGCAAACGGTGAACATACACCGTCACCATCAATTATAAGTAGTAAGTAAGTAAAGTAAGTAAATATGTATTCTGTTTGAAGAATAAAGTTACAACTAAGTATACACAAATACAACCACAAGGGTTTTCTAAGCCGTGTACACCATATAAATATATAAACTTTCTTTTTTAAAAACTATATACATTTAAAAAAAAAATGTTATGGGGGTGGGGGAACCGAGAAAAGAGCAAAAAGGGGAGTGTTTTTCTTTGACAATAAACTTAAATAAGTTATAAAATTAAAGGAATAGGTATTGAAAGATTACAAAAACTATTGAGTAGTATTGGTAATACTTTGAGCAAATGATGTTGTTTATAAATACTAATAATATATTATATAGTATCGCATAAAAAATATGTTTGATATACTATAGAACTAACAATTTCTCTTTTAAGTGATGTATAAATGTTGATATGGGAGTATCTTTTTTCAAGTTTACACAATATTGATTCCAGTAAGTAGGACCAAGATATAGTAAAGGAAGATATCTATTTCTGTGAGGAATATGAAGACCCATGTTTTGAGACTGTCTGGTGTTATGATTATGTACACTATCAGATTTTTTAAATATGTTGTAAACATTAGGAGGTAGGTTATTGTTATGAAACTGAAATAACAACCTGCAGGCATTAACCATGTATATCTGATTGAATGTTAAAAGTTTCATATCGTTTATAGTTTGATTATTATTGGTTGTTAGAATTTGGTGACAATTATTTACTAATCTATTGATGGTGTTTATATTTTTAGTGTTTGGTGATCCCCAGTTGATAACACCATATTGGATATGTGATTGAACTAAACTATAGTATATGGAAAGTAAAGATTTGCATGGAAGAATAGGACCGAGACGCCTTAGGATACCAATACCTTGTAAAATTCTACTTGAAACAGATTGTATATGATTATCCCAGGAAAGTTCGTCATCTATTATTATTCCCAAATACTTGACAGAATTCTTACGAGTCAGGTTCTTTCCTAGTAACTTGATCTCCGGGATATCGACATGTTTTTCTTTGCTAAAAAATAAGTAGTTAGATTTGGTAACATTCAGGCTCAAAGCATTTGCAATAAGCCAATCACAGACAGAAGTTAGCTCGTTATTAGTTTTTTTAAATAATTCTTGTTTGTTGTTAATATCAATAAATAAACTAGTATCATCTGCAAATAGTGTGTATTTAAAAGAAGGGGAAGCATTAGAGATGTCATTTATGTAAAGTAAGAATAATATTGGTCCTAAGATTGAACCTTGTGGAACTCCACAACTAATATGTAATGCACTTGACAGAATGTTAGAAACTGATACACTTTGTGTCCGTCCAGATAGATATGACTTGAACCATTTATTAGCTATTCCACGAATTCCATAGTGTTCTAGTTTTTTTAGTAGTATAGTATGGTTTACTGTGTCGAATGCCTTGGCAAAATCAAGAAAAATAGCGATAGAGTGACTCTGAGTTGCTAATGAAGAAGATATTTTGGTAATTAGATCCAGGACTGCATAGCTAGTTGACTTACCTTTTTGAAATCCATATTGCGAAGGAGATATTATTTTGTATTGATCCAAGAAAGTCATTAGTTTTTTATGCATAATTTTTTCAATTATTTTGTCAAATAACGGAAGAATCGATACCGGTCTATAGTTTTTTGCTTCATGCCTTGTCCCATTTTTAAACAAAGGAATCACTTTTGCATATTTCAATGCGTCTGGAAACACACCTTCAGAGAATGATTTATTAATGATAATAGATAATGGTTCAGATAGGAGATCACAATTTTGATTTATGAGTTTTATAGGGAAATTATATACATCAACTGCTTTAGTGTGATCCAACTTAGATAAGTGGTCTTCCACCTCTTGTGGAGAAACTGCAGAGCAAAAAAATGAAAAAGGGTTTCTGTCTTTTAAAAAGTCGTTAAAATTTTTTTGGAAGAACTTTTTGGTAATTTTTTGACCAATTCTGGAGCCACATTTGCATAACATAAGTTCATCAAAGAGGCAATGTCTTTTGGATCAGTGAATGTTTTACCATTTTGCTTTATAGCAGTTGGTGTGTTTTGATTTTTGTTCCTATTCAAAAACTGATTAATTCCTTTCCAGAACTTTTTGATGTTGTTTTTATGGGTGTCAAAATAATTTTTATAGTATTGGAATTTTTTAATTTTGATACTATGATTTATTTTATTCCTCAAGAATTTATATTGAGTATATGCTTGCCTATTGCCACTTCTCATAAACATACCATAGAGTTGATTCTTTTCTTTTATCATAAGTAGCATGTGATCATTTATCCATGGTTTTACAGATCTTTTCAATTGAGTTTTTGACATTGGTTTCAATGGTGCATGTTTATCTATTACAGTTGTCAAGTTATCATGAAATACATTATACATTAGGTTTACATCATCCATTGAAGTTAATTCTTGTTTGTTATTTATACCCATAAGTTCATTTCGAAATTCCTCTGCATTGAAGTTTGTATAATCTCTTACCTTTTTGTTGTTCTTCACGCGACTCGTATGAATGTCTTCAATGGCTAAAAAATTTGGTAAGTGGTCTGTTATATGTGGAATAAGGTTTCCACTGATGCATTCATCTAAAATATCATTGTAAAAAATGTTATCAATTAATGTGTATTTACAACTTTTAGCTATTCTAGTGGGTTGTATAATGTGTGGAAGTAAAAAATTACTCAACATTATTTCCAAAAATGTATTTGGCTCTTGATGTTCTTCGAATTGGAGAAGGTTGATGTTAAAGTCTCCCATGATTACTATTTTTTTATTTTCTTTGTTTATAGAGAAAAGTAACTTTTGCATATGGGCCAGAAACTCTGTAGTGTTACATTTAGGGTGCCTGTATATTACTCCTACCAATATATTTTTGGAGTGATCATTAAAAATCTCAATAAACAATATTTCGAATTCCTCATTACTCTCGTTGACTACTCCTGAAAGATCATCTCTTACTATATATTTGAGTTCAGAATTAATATAAAAACCACATCCTGCATTTTGAGAATTTCCACTGATAAATTCATATGGGTGATAACCTGATAGGGTTATTGAATTAATTTCCTTACCTGAGGAGTGCCATGCCTCTGATAGGCCAATGATGTCGAATTTGTATTCTAGAGTATGAACTAGATCACACAAATTAGAAATGTTTTTTTGATAAGATCGTATGTTTGTGTGCAAGAAGGATAATGCAGCATTGAGTTGCTTTGATTGTGTTAGTTTATGAAAATCTTCAAGACTATAGTAGTTAAAATTTAGAACCGATGAGCTGGCATCATCTCTACCTATATTATTAGGGTGTTCAATCTCTAATTTAGGGAGGTTTAGTAGATCATCAAGATTTTTATTTATTAGATATGAGTTGTCATACTTATCAAGCGATGAGTTATACATTAGGTTAAAAAGTTGTTCACTATCCATATCGTTAAAAGGAAAGGAGTTACAATTGCTACATATCCAGTTGTTTATGTTAATGCTTTTAAGTTTAGTTTTGTTTAAATTTGCACACTTTAAATGGACTTTGTGTTTACCAGTGCTGCAGGTTACGGTGGAATTTACACATTTTATGTTTTTGTTGCAGAAATCACACTCTTTGAAATTATCGCTTATACAAGAGTTAAAAGTTAGAGAATTCAATGTTATATCAGTAAGAGTTGTACATGGAAGGGTTCTATATATGCATTGTCTACAAAACCATGGGACTTCTTCCTGAGAAAGCTTATTGAAAGTACTTTTAGTCATCTTGAGACAAGACACATGTAACCATGTGTTGCACAAATCACAGAGAATACAGTTATTAAGTGCTATTTTGTTGCAGATGTGACAAATCACATTTTCAATCCTGTTAGATGACATAGTTAAAGTTCAAAATAGTCATAACACAAAAGATATAACGCGAAGAATAAGTGAAATAAAAATAAAAATGAAGAAATAAATGAAAGAGAATAAAAAAGTGAATAAAAATTGAATCACTGAAGATCTGATGCACATTTAAAAATATCATCTTTCGATTTAATGTTAATGATATCTGCAGTGTCTGTTTCTCTAACGTAAACTTGCCCATTTTTTGTCCACACATACTTTACTAATTTCTTGCTCAATAAATGTTCTCTTGCCTGACGGAAGAGTTCTCCATTCACTGATGTCAGACTTTCGTTTATGTATATTTTCGTAGATCCTTGAAACCCCAAGTCTTGGATGGTCTTTTCACTCAGCTTCTTTCGACCTTCGTAAAAAATATTACGTTTGTATCTTGAGTTGAATTTTACTATTATACTGGCCTCCTTTTTGTTGGAAGTTCGATGGCTGATGTCTATATCTTCCTTTTCGATTTTTACTTTCATCAGTTCAGCCAGTTGTGTCGTCAAAAGTGTTGTATCTTCATTCTGAACTCTAGGTATGCCTCTGATATCGACCATCACCCTTCTCCCATATTGCTCCAGATCGTTAATTTCGGCTCTGAGCTTGTTGATTTTCCCTTCTTTAGTCTTGTTCTCTTTTTTAAGATCACTGATGTCCGTTTCAATTTTTGTGTTTCGTGATAGAATGTTGTCACATGTGAACTTCAGACCAGTAATTTCTTCTGTGTGGTTGTTAATCGTTGTGTCATGACTTGCTTGTTTTTCTATAATACCGCACTGGTTTTTTTTAATTGTATCTACATCGGATTGAAGCTCTTTCATTACTGTGAGGGTGCTTTCGATACCTCCTAGACGATTTTCGATTTTGTTTATTTGTTGTAGCATGAGGTCGATCTTTTCTTCCATTTTTTCCGTTTGATACGAAATAATCTCTCGAAATTGGATATTTTTAATCGTTAGTTGGCTGTTGCTGTCTGCTTCTGCATAAACATCAAAGATTACTGAGATATACCACGATTTTAACAAGAATTTATACCATGTTTTATGTGCGTCGAGTTCAGCGCTAAAGAAAACACATCCGCCATCTTGCTCGGTCTCGGAGAAAAAAATTATCCTCACAATACCTGTATACACACATCATAGTTTGTTAGTTACTGATTTTCTATTATAATACAATCAATATAGTAAGTAAGTAACTAAGTAAGTAAATAATTTATTCATCAATAGACAAAAAGTCCTACCTAGGTATTAGGTAGGTATATATATATATATATATATATATATATATATATATATAAATATATATATATATATATATATATATATATATATATATATATATATATATATATATATATATATATATATATATATATATATATATATATATATATATATATATATATATATATATATATATATATATATATATATATATATATATATATATATATATATATATATATATATATATATATATATATATATATATATATATATATATATATATATATATATATATATATATATATATATATATATATATATATATATATATATATATATATATAACCCTATTTGCAATATATGGTCTACAGTGGCATAATTTACAAGCAATGGGTTACAAAATTATTTTGCTTATAAAAAGCTTTGTCAACTCACATTTAGTATGCTACATATGCTGATGTGTTGGTTTTTTAGATTTTACTTTGCCTTTGGCCGTTTTACGTATTTCAATGATTTTTGTCGCCCTTAATTTTCAGAAATGTATATTCATGTCGCCTTAAAAAAAATATCGATGATAGACATTAACTGTCGACGGTGCCGTCTTTTTAAGAAAATGGCCTATTGTCTTGCAGGGTCAGATTTTGGATACAACCACTCACTTTTGACGATATTTGCGCCTTTTCTTATCACTTTTTTTTGTACGTCGAATTTGCTGTTTCGGGTGACTTACGATATGTTGCCCAAAACTGTGGAAAATAGATCACATTCTTTGTCGGTATAACATTCTCGTGTTACTTCTTCTGTGTAGGGATCATTTTTCTTTGGTTAGCCTCGCGTTGCACTTACGATTGCATGTTTTAGCACATAAATATTAGCCAATTTATCACCAGACCAGACGGAATATTATATTATACTAGTCGTTAACCCGTGGAAAAATCCACGGGTTCGCCCGCCCTTTTTATACCACATTGTGTGCTTCTCGCTACTTGCGCAGCTAAGC